>NC_089755.1:16248798-16256298 GCF_040412425.1 Macrobrachium rosenbergii
TGACGTCATACGATTGTTCCATCTTGTGACCAACAACCTTTTTGATAAATCACTCGCGATGGAACAAATTGGAACTATCAGGCGGAACGAGAACAGGACATGAAAATAAGCGAAATTTTCGTTAATATTTCCAAGATTTATTACGTATTTTCAGAGAGAGAGAGAGAGAGAGAGAGAGAGAGAGAGAGAGAGAGAGAGAGAGAGAGAAAGTTAACATTTCCAAGCTTTATTACGCATGATTTAGCAGACAACCTAGATACAGATCTTTCAGAGAGAGAGAGAGAGAGAGAGAGAGAGAGAGAGAGAGAGAGAGAGAGAGAGAGAGAGAAAGTTAACATTTCCAAGATTCATTGCGGATGATTTAGCGGAAAGCCCAGATACAGATCTTTCAGAGAGAGAGAGAGAGAGAGAGAGAGAGAGAGAGAGAGAGAGAGAGAGAGAAATGTTTTCACAGAATAGAAATATGAGATTCACTGACAAGCAGACGTTTGAGCAGGACAGAGATTTATTTTTGTATATACCCAGCTATATGCCAGCAATAAATATCGTCCGTGGAAGTATTAATCAAAGTTTAGTAATCAAAGTTACCCATTTTGGGAAGAAATAACCGGAGAATAAGGACAGGTGCAGATAAACGTAGCTTACGAATAACGGAATCAAGGACAGTGAAGAATTGGTATGGACGCACGAAGCAGTTTCTATAATTCATTTTTCTACACTAAAACGAAAAAGCGCAGAAAAGGTTAAAATGCCCCACAGGAATGACATGATAAATAAATAACAATGGTGGTTTCTGCATTTCCAGCGATGCTTTGTTTCGTTTGGGTCAAAGGTGAAAATCTTTTCAAATTCTGCGGTTGGTTCTTCTATAGACTAGAATGTGGACAGGTTTTTTTACCAAATAACATTTCCTTTTTCTTCATTTCTTTATTCTTATTCTTCACTAATCGGTTTTCTAACCAAGGAATCTTGCTTGTTTCTATTCATACTGTTCAATATTAACAATGGTAATAGCAGTGATACGGTTATTATTATTATTATTATTATTATTATTATTATTATTATTATTATTATTATTATTAGTAGTAGTAGTAGTAGTAGTAGTAGTAGTAGTAGTAGTAGTAGTAGTAGTAGTAGTAGGTCTTTCTCCTCTAGATCGAGAACGGGATATGCTGTATATCAGGTCCACAATAATATTCAATGGTATTCTTGTTGATTTTATAAAAAAAGTTACAAAAGCTTTGAACCCTGTCCTGGGTTCATCATCAGTCTACCTGATATACAACATTATTATTATTATTATTATTATTATTATTATTATTATTATTATTATTATTATTATTATTATTATTATGCAGGAAGTTGGAGATTTTTCAACAACAGTGATATTAAAATATACAACAAATAAGGCAAATAAGAACAGCCCTATTCTTTGAGCAACAATCTGGAATTTCTTGAAATCTCGATTCCTAAAATTCCATACTTTAATATGTCATAAACTTCCAATTAAATATCTTCAGTAAAGAACAAGATAAGGAAAGTGAAATTCCTGCGTTGAATAAGAGGCGTTATTCACTTTCATTATAATGAAAAAGTGAGTGAAATTATTACACTGAATAACTTTCATTATAAAAGGACTGTACAAAAGACTCCCCTTGAAATAGATTAAGCCACCGAAAACAGATCTATCTTTCTGTGGTCTCGGTATAATGCTGTATGAGCCGCGGCCCATGAAACTTTAACCACGCCGGTGGTGGCCTATCCTATAACGCTGCCAGACGTACGATTATGGCTAACTAAAATAAAAAGCTACTGGCGAGGCTAGAAAAAAAGTTAAGTATACCTTAGTTTAACCAGACCACTGAGCTGATTAACAGCTCTCCTAGGGCTGACCCGATTTATTTTATGTGGCTAAGAACCAACTGGCTACCTAGCAACGGGACCTACAGCTTATTGTGGAATCCGAACCACATTATGACGAGAAATGAATTTCTATCACCAGAAATAAATTCCTCTAATTCTTCATTGGCCGGTCGGAGAGTCGAACGCTGGGCCAACAGCGTGCTAGCCGAGAGCTCTACCCACCCCACCAATGAAGAACTTAGAGCTGCAAATTGGTATGCTTGTGGTTCCTCGACATCTTTGAAACGAACGGGAAAACAAACTTCTTAGTAACCGAAAACTTTCTTTCTAGAAAGTTTGGTCGATTTCTCCAGAGAATTGGGACTATCAATGACCACTAACTTTCTTCCGATCGCGTTTCACCGAAATGGAAAGTATCGGGGAGAGAGAGAGAGAGAGAGAGAGAGAGAGAGAGAGAGAGAGAGAGAGAGAGAGAGAGAGAGAGAGAGAGAGAGAATTCCTAAAAGAATGTGGCTGTTCTTACCAAACATATGACCTTCACAATATGGCTGTTGGTGGGGATTCTAAGTCGACAACTGAGGTGATTTAAAGCATAATGTTTTGTTTATTTACGGTCTGGGAAATGTTGGCATTGACGAGCAATTATTTCTTTTTATAGGGATGGCTGGTAAGGAGGGGGTGTGGGTTGAGTGGACTCATGCAATTTACTGTTAGATATTCCAATCTCCAGCAGTGCTTTTCACAATCTTCAGTGAGTGATAAACAGCACTTGTTACATTAATGCTACAATTATGCAGTCATGAACCAACAGCTGTTTCAACCATCCATGGTTTTCTTCATGGCTATTCCGGATTCACACACACACACGCACACACACATGTATATATATGATATACATATATTTCATATATGTATATATATGTATATATATTCATATATATATGTTACATATATATATATATATATATATATATTTATATATATATATGTTTACATATATATGCTATAAATATTTATATATATATATATATATATATATATATATATATATATATATATATATTTATATATGTTATATATATCTATTTATATATATGTTATATATATATATATATATATATATATATATATATATATATATATATATATATATATATATATATATATATATATATATATATATATATATATATATATATCAATCATTTCCTGTGGCACCCACAGAGATGCATAGGGCCTCGATGAACTCACGCCACCACATTCTGTCCTGGGCTAACTCCTCAAGATCTCCCCAACACTCTTCCCCTGCTTCCCGCCTCATTGTCATTAGCCACGTCTTGTTTGGCCTACCTCTACCTCTTCTACCAGGGGCAACCCACCCTGGTGTATTTTCGTACTATTCCCTGTCTTCTATACACATGGCCTAGCCACTTCCAGCGTGAGAATCTAACATACTCATCGACCGGTTGTACCCCTGTTACGTCTCTAATTCCTAATATTCTTCTGAGCACCTTATTTACAAATGCTAAGAATTTATTATCCGTGTCACTGACTCATGCCCATAAATCAAAATAGTCCTCACTATTACCTTATAAATTTTGATTTTTGTATGCACAGAAAAACTGCTATTGTTCCAAATATTTTTAAGCATTCCCCTTGCCTGATGAGCCTTTTTTAATCTTTCCATAAACTCTGTGCTCAGAGAACCATCCTTATCTAAATAAGTACCTAAATATTTAAACTTATCCACTTGCTTGACAACCGAACCTTTAATTAGACAATCCTGTGCATTTTCAATATTCATATTCAAGATTTCAGTTTTACCACTATTAATAGCCAAACCAACCTTTCGACCTTCACCCACTAGACAATCCAACACACTGCATCTTTTTTGGTCCCTCGCAGATCAAAACCATATCATCAGCATAATCCAAGTCAAGAAGTTTCACACTTTCTCCCCAGAGTATACCTGCATCCGTTTCTCTTTTAACCGTTCTCGTAACATAATTCACGACCAATACAAACAACAGAGGAGACAGAATGCCACCCTGAATCACACCAGACTTGACTTCAAATGGATCACTCAAACACCCATCAACCATCACTTTACAAGACGTGCCCTCATGCACGTTCATGATAACCGTCACAAACTTTTCCACTATTCCATAATGCCTCATCATTTTTCCCATAGTCCTTCTAGAAATACTATCAAAGGCCTTTTCAAAATCAACAAAACAAAGACTCAAGGGAGTTTTCATTTAATTAGCTTGCTGCATTAAATGCCTAACTCTGAAGATCTGATCACTGCAACCCCGTCCCTTTCTAAAACCAGCCTCTTCATCCCTCTGAATGCCATCAACCACTGGGCTCAACTTATTCAGCATTACTCTACAGAAAATGTTCAAGGCTACAGGTGACAAAGTGATACCCTTCCAGTCACCACACTTACTCAGATCTCCCTTCTTTGGGACTTTAATGATCACACCATTCTTTCAACCTAATGGTATTGTCCTCGCCACCCATATCTCATTGAATAATATCTTCTAGACAAATACTAATCTATCCTCCTCCACTTTAAACCATCCTCTCCCAGTGCCTTATAATTCTTCAACTGTTTTATTGCCTTAACTACTTCTTCTAGACTGATCTCACCTTCAATATTTAAATATGCCTGAGAAGGCGGTACATCCTCTTCTGGGGCGACTGGTCTATTAAGAACTGTCTCAAAGTGCTCTTTCCATCTATTTATGATTTCAACTTTTTTGGTCAATAAATTACCTTCCATATCCCTGACTGGTATTATCCTTACACTTACCAGCACTGCCAATCACCTCTGACCATAATTTGTATTAATTAATTAATATATGTATAAACACAAACACACACACACATATATATACATATATATATATATATATATATATATATATATATATATATATATATATATATATATATATATGTGTGTGTGTGTGTGTGTGTGTGTGTGTGTGTGTGTGTGTATAAACCAAAAATTAAATGAACCTCACATTATAAGGTAAAGCCAAGTACCATTCCCAATAGACTGGACGAGTTAGAATTCCTGGAAAAATCCCAGAGACAACATGATCTTCCACCTACTTATTTTGTCCACCTGACCATAATTTGACAGTGGGCTAACTATCTAATCCTAGAAATCAGTCCGTTGGCACTTGTAACAGACCTTAGGAATCTGATGTCAGCATCGCAGAACCACAGTCAGCAACGAAAAACATTGAAGAAGAGATGCTTCTTAATTTTGGATTCTGTCCAGACTTTGCTTCATTTATGGGATAACAAAAATGACTTCTGAAAATTCAGTAAGGACACGATTATAAACAGAAGGCTGGAAGAGGGGGCGACTTATATTAGTGAATAATAGTGGCTTATCAGTACAGGTAAATTGGATATTAAAGACAATTAGAAGGAACTGGGTGAAGTCTGTTGAGACTATGATTAGTCTAATTACTGTCGATTCGATTCAATTCGACCTAAAGATTTTGCCTTGTCTAGAATCTGAAGGAATCTCAATGTATTGTTTGTTTCAGTGCCTTTGCCCCAACATGAACCAAACAATCTCCCTTTACAACGAAGGGCCGGGTCTAATTTCAGAGATGACTCAAACCCAGGGTCAGAAGGTGAAGTTCTTCTCCTGAAGGGGAGATTCTGCAGGCGAGGAACAATCTTCAGATGTTGTGACTCGTCAGAACTTCTCAAGGGATTGGGTCAAGGCCATGGAACACTGAGTTCCTCAGAGGAAGGAATAGTTTCTCTCTCTCTCTCTCTCTCTCTCTCTCTCTCTCTCTCTCTCTCTCTCTCTCTCTCTCTCTCTCTCTGACGCACCCTTTTGCTCACTGACATTCACTGACAAAATTCATCTCCTAGTTCCTGTGGTAATTAAATTGATATATATATATATATATATATATATATATATATATATATATATATATATATATATATGTATATTTGTGTGTGTGTGTGTGTGTGTAAGCAAACCATCGTGCCGTTGAGAGATGTAGTCTATAAAATCCTAATGAAAGACTCAAATGAGCAATTCAGTAAACCCAAAGTTATAACAGAAAGGAAGAGATGAACGACTGAAATATTTCAGCTCTGGAATTCCAGAGCAGATCAATGTCCAGCCATTAAGTGATTCCAGTTCATTACAAAAACGATAATAAAAAAAAAGAGAAATTAAAGCGCTTTATGTACAAATGGTGCCATCAGCGGTAATTTCTCGGAAAAATTACGGTGGAAATTTCAAAGGAAATTACAGTGGAAATTAATTACAGCTTTTATGAAGGTTCAACACAATTCCAGCCTGAAGAATTCGGCAGAAATTGGTGAATGAAAAATGGTTTTCAAAACTGCTTTCACTTAAAGAGTTTATTGAAGTAAGGATTTGGTCTATGAAATGGGGCTGAGAACCACTTCCGGCCTTCACTTCCGGTGTACGGAGATGATGTGATTATATGCATGTGTATAAAGTATTTGTTAAAGCTTGTGAGCACAGAAATGCTTGGAAACATACATAAATAACAAACCTTCAGTAAACAAAAACATGCGCAACAAATACAAGGCGAGTAACGTGCACAAACAAACAACGGCACAAGCACATACGTACATACATACATACATACACACACTAAAAGAGATGAGAGAGAGAGAGAGAGAGAGAGAGAGAGAGAGAGAGAGAGAGAATAAAACAAGACGCTGATGTCTCTAGTCTGTTCTGCCCCAAATTTAATCAACAACGAAACGGAAAAAAAAAATTGAGAGCAATAAAGAACTTCCGACCTCTCTCCTGATGCACCCTCCAGTTCCTCTCCCGTTTCCTCCCTCGAGAGGATTTGTAACGCAACATCAGCACTCAGACAGAAGCTGTTAGTTACCCCGAGAGATATTCTAAGCTTATCAAGCTCTTCTTCTTCTCCTCTGCAGAGAGGGAAAATCTCTGGTCTCTTAAAAGGTTGTTATTATATGTTTCCTTTTAGATGGAGTCGCCTCTTTGTCTTGTTTTAAAGATGAGAGGTTCTCCTTTGTGTAGGAAGAAAGTGTTTTATATCAGAGAGAGAGAGAGAGAGAGAGAGAGAGAGAGAGAGAGAGAGAGAGAGAGAGAGAGTAAATACCCTGTAGGATCCAATTCAAATATTCCCCAGAGACCTGGGGCTCTCCTGAACCTCCCTTCAGCTTCGCGTAGGATACTCGATTCCCCTGAGGCTCTAAGCCTCTCAGTCCTTCCGAAGGTCCAACTCGGGATTTCTGGTTCTCGATATTTGGAGGGAATTTCCTAAACCATTCTGGTTAAAGTGATGTTCCCCTTGTGTACGGGTTCGAACCTGTCCCTTGTGTTTGTCAGACACTTCTTCGATGGAAATAATGTTGTGTCAAGTTTCTCTTTAGTCTTTTGGTAAATTGGTTTCTGTGTTGCTTTCAGTCTTTTGGTGTCGCAAAGGCAATATGATGAATTTACCAATACATACATACATACATACATAAATACGTACATAAATACATACATGTCTACATATTTATATGAGTAAAACTCACAAACATTCACGTGATTTGATTATAAGCTTAAACCACAGGAAATGTTTACAAGGAAGTTGTACGCCA
>NC_089755.1:16273798-16306298 GCF_040412425.1 Macrobrachium rosenbergii
CGAGTCAGTAGGAAGTCTGAAGGTAGAACATTGACAGAACTTCCCTGAGTCAGTAGGAAGTCAGAAAGTAAAACTTCCTTGAGTCAGTAGGACGTCAGAAGGTACAACTTCCCAGAGTCAGTAGGAAGTCAGAAGGTACAACTTCCCTGAGTTAGAAAGCACAGTGAAAACTGGCCGAAAAGAGTGGAAAGACGACACATTGAAAATTTCAGTGAATTCACTTGACGACTGGATTTATACGAATTATTTAAATGAGGAAAACCATTACTCTGTCATGTTTTATGACTAGACAAACCAGCAGCAAAACTGGCGGAGGTTTCTGACAAGTTGGAATATTTCTATTTTAAAGTGAAACTGAATCCTTTAGCATGCCCAAGAGTGTGTGAGAAATAGATTGCCTACAAGTTGATGACTGCTCACCCACTTCAAAGAAACTCTTAAGTCTTCAATCTCTCCCTCGTTTCAACCGTAGAAATTCAATTTCCCCTGCAACTGACGGGAGGATCCCGCTCTCAGTGTAATTAATTGTTAAAGGAGTGAAATAGCATTCCTGGGAAACATCTGCTCTCCTTTGCAGCCTCATAATTCTATTTCCTCTCCTTCCCTCCACAGGACCTGACGCAATTTCACTCTTCATCTGCAAGTTTTTTATGTTTTTATATCATCCTATTTCCAGGGCTTCCCCTTACGTGTGTATCTTCCATTAAAGCGAAAGGATATTCCCAGTTAAGTGCCACTTGTTAAGGAAAAGTAAATTTTGCCTCGAAGGTTTTTGGCTTCCTTTGTTTGTTTTGGGTAACTGCTTTTGGGGGGAACACTGGGTTAAGTTCTGTTTCTTCTGCTGTCAGGGATTTTCATTCACTCGAGTTGATTAGAAGTGAAGAGTTACTTGTAACTTGTTAGTAATATTCAGTGGTGATGTGGATGGGTGTTTGAAGTCGTTTTTGGAAAAAATTGTTTTGTATCAACTCCTGAAACTGCCTGGGGTAAAAATGAGATATATATAAAGTACTAAAGGAAACTGTCGCTTTTGTTGAAAATTGTTGACACTCAATTTAGTATTGACTGATGGGTCTCTCCACCACCCTCTCCTTGTTAACAATTTGTTCCTCGTTCATTACTAATATTGACGAAGGACCCTCTGTTCCAGTGTGGCATTCAAAACATGATGAAGATCAAATACAGCCTTCTGTGGCTATTACGGATGAAGATAAATGGATACAGTCATTCTATTTCTGACATTCCACTGGCTCCGACCAAAATGGAAATATTCTATGACCATAAATAAAAAAGTTTCAGAATACAGTTAGCTGAAATCTCTTAAATACATAGAGACGGGAATTATATAAAATATATCTATAAGCAATTTTAAAACATGGGCAAAACACTAAATATATATAGTATATATATATATATATATATATATATATATATATATATATATATATATATATATATATATATATATATATATATATATATTTTCATAGGAAGGACCTCACAGAAGGAGGTTGGCCAGACAGGGGTGCAAGAATAGTTCAACGATGTTTCCTAATCATCAAAACCAACGTGAGAGAAGAAATGGGAAGGATTTTGTGCAAATTATCGCCTGCTGTCGATCAGATGTCGATTGGGAAGTTTATCGTGACTGCTGGAAGAAGCAGCCAATTTCATCCTTGGCTCCAGATTATTCGTTTTTCTTTTTTTTATATGCAATTGCAGGTCGCAATTGAGGTTAATCTTTTATCATGTGAAACACTCTCTCTCTCTCTCTCTCTCTCTCTCTCTCTCTCTCTCTCTCTCTCTCTCTCTCTCTCTCTCTCTCTCACCAATAAGTATCATGTTAGCCCATGAAGTGTCATTATGTAACAGTAAGAAGACCCGTGTTGTCACACCAAAAATAAATATGCTGTCAGTGAATGAAATGTCATGCTGTCAACTAATAAGGCCTATGTTGTCACACCAAAAAGTAATGTCAGCCTATACAATATCATGTCACATTAAGAGGGCCCATGTTGTCGCACCAAAAAGTACTATGTTTTCAGCCTATGAAGTGTCATGTTTTCACACCAAGAAGGCGTATGTTGTTGCACCAAAAAGTAATATGTTGTCAGTGAATGAAATGTAATGTTGCCATACTAAGAAGGCCCATGTTGTCACACCAAAAAGTAATGTTGTTAGCCCATGCAGTGTCATCTTGTCACACTACAAAGGCCCATGTTGTCACACTACAAAGGCCCATGTTGTCACACTACGAAGGCCCATGTTGTCACACCAAAAAGTAATATGTTATCTGCCTATGAAGTGCCGTGTTGTCAAACTATGAGGGCCCATGTTGTCACACCAAGTGTGATATGTTGTCAACTTATACAATGTCATGTCTCACTAAGAAGGCCCGTGTTATCACACTAAAAAATAATGTTGTCAGCCTATGAAATGTCATGGTACACTAAGAAGGCTCATGTTATCACACCTGAAAGTAATATGTTGTCACCATTTGTTGAAGTCATGTTTCATGGTGCTATACTGTGAAGGCCCATGTTGTCGCACCAAAAAGTAATGTCAACCTATGATATTTCATGTTGTCACACTAAGAAGGCCTCACTAAAAAAGCAATATGTCAGCCTATGTTGTCATGTTTTCACACCAGAAAAAGTCCCCATGAAGTTTATATTGTCACACTATAAATGCCCATGTTTTCAGACCAAAAAGTATCATGTTGTTAGCCCGTGAAGTGTCATGTCACACTTTGAAGGCCCATGTTGTCACACCAAAAAGTAATATGTTGTCATCCTATACAATATCATGTAACAATAAGAAGGCCCATGTTGTCACACCAAAAAGTGGTATGTTGTCAGTGAATGAAATGTCATGTTGTCACACTAAAAAGGCCTATGTTGTCACACCAAAAGTAATGTCAGCCTATACAATGTCATGTTGTCACACTAAGAGGGCCCATGTTATAACGTAAAAAAGTAATATGTTGTCAGTCTATGAAGTGTCACGTTTTCACACTAAGAAGGGCTATGTTGTTGCACCAAAAAGTAATATGTTGTCAGTGAATAAAATGTAATGTTGCCATACTAAGAAGGCCCATGTTGTCACACCAAAAAGTAATTTTGTTAACCTGTGTAGTGTTATGTTGTCACACTAAGAAAGCCTATGTTTTCACACCAAAAAGTGCTATGGTGTCAGCCCATGAAAGGTCATGTTGTCACACTAATAAGCCTCGTGTTGTAACATAAAAAAGTAATATGTCAGACTATGAAATGTGATGTCACACTAAGAAGCCTCATGTTGTCAGACCATGTTGTCGTTAGAAGTAATATGTTGTGCATAACTTGTCATGTTGTCACCAAGAAGTTCTTTTCTTGCAAAGAGGGGTGTTGTCAGTGAATACCATTTTGCCCTGATGCTTATGAAGACATTTGTGGAAGGATGTGATTCAAGAATACTACAGGATTCTGGATGGATGTTTCAAAAGATCCTTTGATATTGCAATTGCTGAGGTACTAATTGTTCTTAACTTATGAATAAACGATGTAAAAATATGGTAAAATTGTACCTTTATACCTTTTGTCATTTTGAACTGGAAAATTTCATTATTATCCCATGTTTTTAATGTGTTCTTGCAACGTTTATGACGTTCGATTAGTTCGTAAAATAACCTCACCTAAACCTCTCCTAACTAACCTAACATAGCATAGGGTACCCTGTCCTTTACCTAGTGAATATTAGTCTGAAAACATTCCATAAATTTACCTTATCTGAATGAGAACTGTCAATGGGAATAATGTCCTTATATTTCAGCCTTTTTTCCCACCCAAAAACCCCACTTTCCCACTGTGGTCCCAGGGATTGTGGGATATGGTGATGTGGGGCAATTTCTTCAAACGAACGAATATAATTTCAAAAACGTTCAAAATAAAATTCAAAACACAGGACAATATATTTTCAATACAAACTGCAACAATGGTTTAAAGTTAAATATTACCTCAAAAAATAATTTATACGATCAATTCGGCCGGATATTTTTATTAGGATCTCTCTCTCTCTCTCTCTCTCTCTCTCTCTCTCTCTCTCTCTCTCTCTCTCTCTCTCTCTCTCTCTCTCTCTCTCTCTAATCTTAATTACCATGTGGGAAAACTGCATCTTTCCAAAATGACAATCCTAAAACAGAAAAATTACATAATATTGAAAATACATTTTCCATTGTTATTTTCGCTTAGTCTTTTCTGTATTTCTAAAATGTTGAGAGAGAGAGAGAGAGAGAGAGATGAAGAGTTGAGAAGAGAGAACATTTCTGAGAAAGAATGGAATGGGGGAAAAATATTTACGTTTGGTGGCATTCAATTAGAATATGATCAAAATTCTTATACTAAAGGTGCCATTTCTTATGACATGAATAAATAACACCAATACCATTTTATTGGTCATTACCTTACCTTCTGATCCTGATAAATAAAGCTTCCCCATTCCCTTCTTCGTCTTCAGTGCCCTTGGGAACGCCATCATCTGAGTACCTGAGATGCCCCTTGGGTTAAGCCTGCCCCTCAGCTGTAATGGCTGCTGTAAACTCAGGTACGGTTGTGGTATCCCAGAATTGGCGAAGTCCCATTGAATTTTATGATTAATATCCAAGGTGTATTAAATGAATGAGCTGGTTCTTCTTGATGTGTCTGTCTGACAAGACACACCTTCATTAAAAGCCATAACCAAAGGCTAGCCCATACTATCACCTAATCAGGTTGCTTGGAGGTATAAATCAACAGTGTACCTGGGGGCATGGGTATCCGAGCCCCTCCCTTCTCACTGTACACATGACCGTGACCAGTTCCCAGTACTGTCAAGGTCGCCTCGTCTCCCAAAGGACTCTCCTTCAGTCCCACGCTTCTCTTTTTGATCGTAGGATTGAGGCTTTCTCCTAAGGATTCTCTTTCAGTCCTACACTTTCTTCTTTGAGCGTAGGACATTGCATTTTTCTCTCAAAGGACGTTCCTTCAGTCCTACGCTTTTTCCTTCGTTGATCGTAGGACATTCAAGGCTTTCTTTTTTGATCGTAGGACATTAGAAAACTCTTGAAACCCAAACAATCAAATCCATTCCCTCAGAGGTAATGGGTTCTCTCTCTTCAATTCTGGTTCAGGAAGCCTTGGGTTTGCAGATTTGCAGTCACTTGTCTTACAGTAAGCTTTTGGTTTTAAACGTTATATGTCTGTCTTCCTGGTCCCTGGTACAAAGGACAAATAAAGTTTGCCCCTTTCCTTACCTGGGCAATGAAGGCGGAACACTGGTCGCCCAGAAACACCGAAGATTTTCCCAATTTCTCTAACTTTCTGCTCAGTCTTGGCAAGATTGATGATTGAGCCCAACCAACACAAACTTCACAACTCGTACAGTTTTTCTGGGTAAGGTTCCATTGAGAGAGATAAAGAGAAAAGAAATGTGTGCAGTTGAAGGGAACAACACGAAAGGTGATTCGTTTTTCAACACTTCACATTAGACCCGGACCGGACACGAGGTACTGAAAGGAGGGAGGGGGGTATGATGAAAGAAAAAGACTCATTCTGAGGGTGGCAAAATTTGGCAATATATAAATGCACTTGTATAATGTGCCTTTAATTTAATTAAAATATTGCATAACGACAATAGAAAATTGGTTGAATAATCAACCAACAGCAGCATAAGTGTATAAAACGTTATGAAGCATTTTTACTAGTTTTATTTCCGCATTCCATAATATTTTAGACGCGATCAATTTGACATAAGTATTTCCTTTGTCGTTTCATAAGTCCTTTTGAGCTGATTCAGATTATGCCATTTCAGTATTGCTGCAATATCCGATCATACCATTGACATTTTCCAGAACGCTTTGGACCGTTTTCTTGTTTCAGCTCTGCCCCTCCCTCCTTCTGTCATCTGTCATTTTTATAAAATCTTATCAATTTTAAATATTACAGTCATATAAATATGACTGATGTATATATACACCTCCATACACAGTGTGATAATGGATTATGTAAGCACATGAGTTTTGAGCAGCATACACTTTCATATAAAAGCACAAAACATTTAGCACTTAAAATAGGTTGTATGATCTGAATGATGCCAGCCATCAAGATACTCATGTATACGCATAGATTATTCATACAAGTACAGTAATGGCCTTTACAGTTCAGAATTTGTTGAATTAAAACCTTGTACGAATATTTAATTATCAGGAAACGTCGCTAAAATTTAAACCTTCAATCGCAGTACTAGATTAATAGTTTTCAAACTCTCAGCTTCAGAGGACGACCGACTGATTGATTTGTACGAGTATATAACTGCCTGTACAGTGTTTATGGTCGTCCACGATAAAGACAGACCCCAGTTAAAACCAGTTACAGGGTGTCATCTTAAAAGAAATTAATTCATGGACAATATACATAAATACACAATTATTATATATCTAATCACATAATCGTTGATATAATCCAATTGATTACCATTTATTTTACACAGAAAGACAAAACAAGACAAATGGCTGAATTTTGCTCTGCATTTTCAGAAATATGAAATAACTGTGGTATTAAACAGAACGCTCTAAAACGTCATTCTAATTCTGTGACTCTCTCTTCTCTCTCTCTCTCTCTCTCTCTCTCTCTCTCTCTCTCTCTCTCAGGTGTGACAGAAAGGGAAGGCATCAAAATGAGAATATTTAGTTGAATACAGCTCCGTGGCGCAATTAACGTTTTTCTTCAACTTGAAATATGAGGGTCATTCGAAAGTAAATTTCTGCTGTGGTTCCTAGTTTCTGTTGCTTCATATTGCTCCTCAAAAGTTGTGTCAATATGTTCAGTCTTGCTAAAGAAGATAAGACGAAGATTGATGTTAGGATATTAATATTATTATTATTATTATTATTATTTTATTAGTAGTAGTAGTAGTAGTTTTGTTAGTTTACATGGAAATGGCATTCTTTTTAGTGGAGATAATACTGTTTTTATTATTATTATTATTATTATATATTATTATTATTTTAGGGAGTTTGATTATTATTATTATTATTATTATATAGTTTTTGTATGGTATGCTTTTTGGTGATGACATTACTATTATTATTACTGTAATAGTAGTATAGGTATGGTATTGTTTCATGATACATAATTGTTACATTTATGATAGCTACAGTGAATGATACTCAGGTAGTGATGTCATTATTATTATCATTAATCCAATTGTATTACATCGTAAGACTTTTATGGCTATATATATATATATTATATATATATATAGGATATATGTGTGTGTGTGTGTGTGTGTGTATAACTGGAAACCCTGTATATATAGTAATAATAGTTACTATCTTCACAAAAAGAATGCCATACCATGTACTACTACTACTACTACTACTATTACTACTACTACTACTACTACTACTACTACTAATAATAATAATAATAATAATAATAATAATAATAATACCCTAACATCAATCCTCGCCTGTTCTACTCGAGCAAGACCAGCATATTCCATCTGGCAGCTTTGGGATTTAGATTTTATTGACGAAAACCTCAAATTCTTTATGGCCGAATCACCCTAGCATTGTTTTAGTTAATTAGGGACTTTCTGTCACACCTGGATTTTTTATCTGAGAAAGAGAGAGAAAGATAGAGAGAGAGAGAGAGAGAGAGTGTGTTTAGTTTAATACCACGGTTATTTTCATATTTCCAGAAAGAAATGCAGAGCAAAATTCAGCCATTTGTCTTGTTTCGTGGTTATGTGTAAAATAATTAGTAATCAATTGGATTATATCAACGATTATATGATTATATAATAATTGTGTATTTATGTATAATGTTTATACCATTTGTATGTTTCTTCCTCGCCCTCTGTATTTGCGTATGGATCCCCACTGCAACGATGCTGAATTATTTTGTTAGAGAGAGAGAGAGAGAGAGAGAGAGAGAGCAACATCCCTAAGAGCCTGTTGGGATGTTCTGAGGAGTCATAACATCTCCAGAAGTTAAATGAATCCTTTTTTATGTCTTCTCACTAGTTCCAAGTCTCCTTTCAAGAGGGAAGAACATTTCCCGGACGGGAAGGAGGAGGAGGATTCCCTCCATCAGGTCTGGGTGCCTTGGGCGTAGGATGGATCCTTTAACAAAACAAGACATTATTTAGCAATCCTTTGTATTTTAGTCGCCTGGGAAAATAAGTTTAAAATAGGTTATCTGGTTAACCTGGATTTTATCTAGTCGATGTTACGTTGTAATTCAGGCTTTTACGAATGATTTCTCTCTCTCTCTCTCTCTCTCTCTCTCTCTCTCTCTTTTTTATACGTAAATTATCAGAAAAGACTTATTTTCTCTCTAAAATGTTTTTCTCTCTCATATTTATGTATTATTATCAGTACAATAATTGTTTTCCCGGACACCGACGTAAGGAATGGCTCAACAGAAATTAGGTGCGAAAATTAATGAAAAGGAGGGAAATTATTAATGTAATTATCGATGCAAACACAGGTAATATCAAATCATAAATCCCAGGAACTTGCGTCATAGATCTTTGCATTTTTTATTATTAAAGTTGCAAGAGTCGGAAGTCGTGGGCTGTTACAGCAGGCAGGGTCATTCACTAGTGACGGAATTTATTTATTTTGGCTCTGAGTTTAGTCAAGAACCTAATATTTAAATGATCGTGGGTGTCTTAGGGGGACATCTGAAGTTATTTAGATATCTCAAACGCTGATTTAAATGCTGATGAAATATATATCTCAAATATTATATTTAAATATATTATGAAAAAATATATGTATATATATATATATATATATACAATATATATATATATATATATATATATATATATATATATATATATATATGGTTAACACACATACAATCTAGCCGGCTTTCATCCAGCATAAGTATATATATCCATTATGTATGTATGTATGTATTTATGTTACAATAAATGCAAAACATTTAGCAACACCTTCATAAAGATATCTCGTTTTTTATTAAGAAATTTCAGTTCATGAAACATCAGTTATAAGATTGGGTAAACGGACACTCTAGCCCTAAATCAAAAGTCTAACAAAAGAAGGCACTCTTAGTTTGATCAAAAACTAGATGGTTTACATTTTATTGAAGTATTTAATTTATATTTATACCTTTCCATAAAACATCAAGGCTCTATTTAGTATAAATTAGATTTTTATTAAGAATCTTGGCTGCTTAGTAAGTTGTTCATGGTAAACGGACATGATGTACATTACATTGACAAATATTTTTATTGCAAGATAATGAGATTTGTATTATATTTTTCTGATTAGAGACTTGTTTAGAACATTAGCTTCATATAACAAGATTTGATATTATAAATGATAGTTTAATTTATTGCAATTAAAGACCCAGGCTAAACTTTTTTGATTTTCCTCATGTTGTAAAAAATCATTCTTGGCTCAAAATCTGGGAATGGTGCTCTATCTTATGCAAATTGCGATAGGTAAACCTGGAGGCATCTTTTGCAAGCTCAAGATGCTGATAAGATCATCTCCCAGAATTCCATGTTTAGTGAAACCGTTCCTCTGGACTCAAACTCTTTCTGCGATTTTATTTATGTCGTTTTCATTGGTGAAATATTTTGTTTAATTCACAGTGAATCTTCTGTGATATTTTTATATGATAAGTAAATTTAAATTTTTATTTTAATGCATATGTATTGTTATTACGTAATATATTATATACATTGATTTATATATATATATATATATATATATATATATATATATATATATATATATATACATATATATACACATATATATATGTATATCATTTATATATATATTATGTATATGTATAAGTATATATACATATGTATGTATATATGTATAAATGTTAGCATCCTTTATAAAGATATCTAATTATATTTCAGTTCATTGTTTCTTATTCCTAAAAACGGACACTGTCCTGCCTTATCAACTCACCTCTTACATACAGAAGAAAACAAAAACTCCGCTTCTTTATTTATTTGCACATCAGCATCAAACGACAATGTTATTTCCCCTGAGAGAATAAAAACAAAAGAAAGTTTGCAGAACTGAATCATTCCCCCAGGGCAGTCAGTCTCTCGGCCATCAATCAAAAGGTCATTTGAATATCGAGTCCGGAAGACTGAGCGATATTTACTGAGCCTCCTCAGCTGTTTCGGAGGAAGAAGTCCTGTATCAGTGACTAAACTTTCAAAGGAAATAAAGACCGGAGGGAAATAAGTCTTAAAGGACTAAGAGATAGGCTAAAAATGTCTTTTGTCGAAGTTAGTAGGAGATTAGGTCAAATTAACCTTACGATTTTCCGTAAACAGTGATAGAGAGAGTTTGTTTAGTCAGAAAAAATACATTTAGAAAGGAAGTGGAATGGTAATTCTGGACTCCTTAAAACTGATCGATGTCTGAACTATAATCTGAGAATTTCTCTCTCTCTCTCTCTCTCTCTCTCTCTCTCTCTCTCTCTCTCTCTCTCTCTCTCTATTTTTGGGATAGTTATAACTCTATTTTTTTCAAGAAGGTATAAAATCAATTGCCAAATATACACACCAGGGGAGAGGATTAATTTTTTATTTTGAATGTGAATATGGGGAAATTTCATATCTCTCTCTCTCTCTCTCTCTCTCTCTCTCTCTCTCTCTCTCTCTCTCTCTTCTCTCTCTCTCTCTTCTGTTGCTTTGCTCAGGAATATGGAAGTTTGTGACTTATATAATCCTCCTCATTCTGGGATATATATGTGTCTCAGAGAGAGAGAGAGAGAGAAGAAGAGAGTTTTATTTTCAGAAAGAAGAGAAGCTAAACAAATTATTTACAATGTAGATACAATGACGAAAGATTATAACAATAATCTAACTTTATTATATTATTTATTAATAATTTTCACTATTTATAATATATGATTAATAATCTTGTTCTTTTTTCTTTTACATTTTCAGAACCTCAGCACTGCTTCAGTTTTGGTGAGTGTTAATACAATATCATTTTCGTATTTTAATAGAAGCAAACTTTTTAAAGGTACTTCATTTCTCTTATTAGTTTTGTTTTGTCTGTAGTTTATTTTCAGTAATTTTTTCACTGTTTATTGTCCTTTATTCTTTAACTTCTCACAATTATCTCAGGATTTCCTTATGTTGTGGTTTTGTTTGAACTGTTGTTGATTGCAGTGTGTATTTTTATTTTTTCAATATTGTCATTTTTATCATTACTATAATCAACATTATTATTATATATCATTATAATTATGAAATATCGTATTAGATTTTACTTGTTTGTATATTGATTTTTGTATATTGATTTTACTGCAGAACATTACAAACATGTTGATGTCCATTAAACAAATATTTATGAAGTACAAAAAGAAAACAATTTATTCATTATTGAGCCATTCATTTTTTCATATTTTTTCGCTCATCTTCACTCTTATCACCAACTAGTGGCATAAATATTTTCTTGAACAACTGATTTCTTGTACTTCATAGGGATTTCTGTGGGGGTTTGAATCAGTCATCAAAAATATTAGATTTTCATCAGTGTTCATTTTCATGACATTTTCACGTTTTCTTCAAGATTAGTTTATACTTTGGCAAGATAATCCATAAAACATGTTTTACATTTTCATCGGTTTTCATTTTCATGACATTATTACGTATCATAAAAATTTAATTTTTTTTTATCTGGCAAGATAATCGAAGAAGGATATTTAAAATTCATTCAAAGCTGGAAAATCCATATCTCATTTAAATATGAAAATTCTCCTTCCCTCCATTTACAATTACTTTTAAGCAAAAAGTATACTTGTTAATCTAAGGTTCCTAATGTGAGCACTAGAATAATGAGCGTGTTTCCTTTAAAAAATGAAACGGTGCTTTTGAAGTTTGAAAACTTTATGAGCACTCTTTGCCGAACTCCTTTTTGATGTAAACGACTTTGTATGCTCGCCCAAATGTTGGAAGAATTTATATATATATATATATATATTATATATATATATATATATATATATATAGGTTAATATATATATATATATATATATAAATATATAAATATATATCAATATATATATATATATATATATATATATATATATATATATATATATATATATATATATATATATATATATATATATATATTATATACAAATATCCTTTAATATATATAAATATAATATATAAATATATACAGGTGAATAATAGTTAAAAATATATGAGAAGACAAGAATATATATATATATGTCAGCGGAGAGCAGATAAAAATACAGATCGAATCAGGGACATATATATAAATCAGATATATAACCTACCAGGTTAATGATGTCATATGCGTTTGACTCAAGCAGCCATAATTATGAATGAAATTTATCACATATATTCATATATTAAACAGTTTACAAATATATAGTGTATTCATCCCTACGCTGAAATAATATATTTTATATATGTTTTATGAGTTCGATAGTGATTTGTTAGGTATAGTCAATATCAACTTTTCCTCATATACCTGATTGTTTACGGCTGTGTGGTTTAATGCGCGTCATATATGATGTTGTTCTTCGTGGTTCCGAGCCAGAGATATACGAACTTATTATCAATAAAAAATATATATATATATATTTTATTGTATATAGATAAGAATTAGGTATCATTATTGACATTTGTAATATATATATATAATATATATATATGAATATATATATATATAGAAATAACAAATATATATATATATATATATATATATATATATATATATATATATATATATATATATATATATATATATATATATATATATATATATATATATATATATATATATATATATAATGGCAGTGCTCGGATCATTTAAAGTCCTAATTAAGTCAAAGTCAATTTTTATATCTACTTTTGTCATTTTTTTTTTATATAATTTTAAATTTTGTGAAAAAAAATGAGACCATTTTGAGTTCCTTGTTGACTTTTTTCCCAGACGATAAAATTAATTTCATCAGTTGGATAAAGAGGTCTTTATAATTTGGTTATTTTCTGCTTTTTTTTTTTGGTGAATGTTTTGTTAATTATTTTTTTTAAATCCATAAGCTTCTCGGAAGCTATAGTGGATGATTTGTTTGCACTCTCACTAAAATATATTTCAATTGTAAATACTTATTTATGACATAATTTCTTCTTAAAAATTCAGCTTTGTTCAGTGAATTCTTTTTCTAAGCTTAGTACTTGTTCCTCCTGTCAAGAAATTTACACGTGAAAATGTTACTTATTCTTTATGGCATTGTGCGATTAGCAGTAACGTTGAATGTGGGAATCGGAGATAACTAAATGCGATATATTGGAAGATGGAGACAATTATTAGCTATAAGGGAAAGAAATAGCTGCATATAAGGAAATTCAGTGTAGGATATTAAAGCAATTTGTCTGAAGAGCTTTTAATATTATAATTCAGTCTGGATACATAACATCCAAAGACACTTAATGTCAAGTTATTCCACTTTTCACGAAGGAGATAAAATGATCGAAAGAACAGACGGAATTCGTTGCTCAGAGACCAAATGAAAAAGAAGAATAGTTCTCCCGATACTTCACACGCCACTTCAAAGTCCAATTCAGATTCTCGAGCTTTACTTAATAATTTTTTTTTTTTTATAGGGAAAGTTGGCGATGAAGAGTCACGAAGGAAATTGGTCTTGTGTACTTTTTTAGTATTTTAATTGGGAAGATTAGTGGCTTCTATATCGTCCATTTCACCTGAAGAAAAATGATCCAGCTGAGAGGAACAATAATTCCTTTATTCCTTTTACCTCTTTGAAGGCATTTCTAACGGTAAAAGGAAAGTTAACTTTACATTTCAACTGTTTTTTTCTGAAAATGGTTCTAGTTAATTTATATTCCTTATTAAATTCCTTTTCGTCATCATCATCATTTTCATCATCGCCTCCAAAGCTGCGTGACACAAATGGCTTCTGTGACATTCCACCACTCACCTCTTCCCTGTGCTTTGTCTTTCACAAATCTCCACTCGTCTCCAGCCTCCCTCCTCATAGCTCTCATCCAGGTAGGTCTGGGTCATCTTCCAATTCATCTGGTACCCATAGGAGCCCAGGAGCCCAGTTGACGCTATCAAGCTCTGTTCTCCCAGGCAAAGGACATGTCCAAGCCATCTCCATCTCCCTTTCATCATTATCTCATCTAATGGAACTTCAGTAATTTCCTTTATGGTGTTATTTCTAAATCTTTACTGTCTTTTGAGTCTTAATATTCTGTTTAAAGCTTTATTCTAAAATGGATGAAATGTTTGAGGAAGGTCTCATTGTTATATCAGGATTCATGTCTTTTAATGGATGGAATAAAAATTATATAATTTTTTATGTAAGTGAGTGGTATGGCAAACTCTCTCTGAATGGGACTTGAAAATAAGAAAATATTGATTAAATATGAAGGGAAATATAAATAAATATGGGAAAATAAAGATAGGAATAAGAAAATGTAAGATAATGGGGTTGCATGCTTACACCGTCATTAGTGTATTTGTGCGTGTTTGTGTGTGCGTGTGTTGGCACCATTAATAAAATGCAGCTCGCCTTTCGTGTTATGTTATTAGACTCTTAAAAATATATATATATATATATATATATATATATATATATATATATATATATATATATATATATATATATATATATATATATATATATATATATATTATACATTGATCCAACTGCTTTTTCCCTTTCAAACCGTATGTTCTTTTCTTTATTTTTTTTATATTTTGACAAGGGTTGTTTTTGTTTTGGTCGGACATGTTTTGTGAAGGCACGGAAAGGGATTTATTTTTATTTTCGTCTCTTCAAAGGGATTTGTTGCTGTTTGCTTTCCGTTACTAATTGGATTCTTTGCCTCTTCTACACTGGACAACTGCTCATTTTCTTTTTCCAAACTTTATTTTTCTTATTTCCTTTTTTTCATCCTTTTTTTCCACATTTCCCAGAGTTTGCACATGGTATGCACCATTTTTTTTTTTGTAGTTATAACTGAGTCCTGTATGAATTATAACCCATAACAGTGGGTTATAATAAGAATGAGTCCATCTCATACAGAAATTTATATATTTTGTATTTAAAACTGAATCCTCACTGAATTTATAAACTACAACAATGGGTTATATTAAAGAATGAACCCTTATACAGTATTATTAATTTTGTAGTTATAGCTGATTCCTCTAACATTCATAAACCACAACAAGGGATTATATTAAGAAGGGGCCCAAGACGAGTTATGTTAAAAATGAGTGAAAATCCACAATCATGTTATAAGTCAAAAACTGTATTTTGTAACAAGTCAAAATACAGTTTTTACTCTCAAAGGTAACAGTGGATCTTCAGTCACTGTATAGTGATGCACCATAGATAAGTTGAAAAAGTCCCAAATTTTAATTGTATCTTCAAACATAAAAGTATTAATAAGTTCTTCATTTTCCTATTGCTTTAATTTTCGTAATTTTTCACGTTTCTCACTTTTTAACAAATTTTTATTCACTATTCATCTATTCTGTAGTTCATTTCTAACCAACCAACTAACCGTCTGAGAGAACGGACTCCAAACATAAACAAAGAATGTGATGAACGTTTATGTGATTCGGCAACGTTCATAAAGAAAATGCAAGGCTTTTTTTTGTCTCTGCAGACTCAGTTTCAGTCTCTCCCTCAGGCTAAACCGTTTAAACGTTCAGCCATTTTTCCAGGAAATGACTTCGGGGAAGGTTTTTGCCTCCTGCCTTCGGAGCAGAGGCCGTTGCTCTGGAATATGGAAGCATCATTACCTTCCTGGAAGTTATTTGATGATGAGTTCGTTCAAGGAAAGGTTAATGAACTCTTATTGTGAATTATGGTTGAATATTTAGTTCTTCTGGAGGCATTAGGGAGAAGGACAGGTCGTTTTTGCAGTAATTAGAGAACTGTCTTGCTTTTTGACTTATTTAGTTTTGATTGCATATGTATATATAGTTCAGGTGAAATCATCTTGGACAAATATATTTTTCTGCTGTGTGTAGAAATCCATGTCTGGAATACAGGTCGTTTATGCAATAATTAGAAAACTTTCTTTTATGTTTAGCTTATTTAGTTGAGGCGATATGACTTTAGGCAAATATTTAGTTCTGCAGTGTGTAGAAATTCATGTTTGGATTAAACAGCATAAGGAAAAGATTGTATCTCTTTGACATTTATTGATCCTTAAAAGCAGTATATTTTTAGGAAAAGAAAATACATACACATACACACACACACAAATACACCAATGACAATGTAAGCATGCAACCCCTTTATCTTACATTTTCTTATTCCTAACTTTATTTTCCCATATTTATTTACATTCCCTTCATATTTAATCAATATTTTCTTATTTTCAAGTCCTATTCAGACAGAGTTTGCCATACCACTCGATTAAGGACATAAAACATATATCATTTTTATTCCATCCATTAAAAGACATGAATCCTGAAATAACAATGAGACCTTACCTCAAACACTTTATCCATTTTAGAATAAAGCTTTAAACAGAATATTAAGACTCAAAAGACAGTAAAGATTTAGAAATGACACCATAAAGGAAATGACTGAAGTTCCACATGTAGATGAGATAATGATGAAAGGGAGATGGAGATGGTTTGGACACGTTCTTTGCCTGGGAGAACAGAGCTTGATAGCGTCAACTGGGCTCCTGGGTACCAGATGAATTGGAAAATGACCCAGACCTACCTGGATGAGAGCTATGAGGAGGGAGGCTGGAGACGAGTGGAGATTTATGAAAGAAAAAGCACAGGGAAGAGGTGAGTGGTGGAATGTCACAGAAGCCATTTGTGTCACGTGACTTTGGAGGCGATGATCAAAATGATGATGATGATGAAAAGGAACTTAATAAGGAATATATATTAATTAACTAGAACCATTTTCAGAAAAAAATCGTTGAAATGTAAAGTTAAATTTCCTTTTACCGTTAGATATGCCTTCAAAGAGGTAAAAGCAATAAAGGAATTATTATTCCCCTCAGCTGGATAATTTTTTTCAGGTAGATGCTCATGTTAACAGCTGTGCATAATAACACCTTCCACTTAGAGACAATCAGGCTATTCAGTGCAAGTAAACAAAAACCTGTCACAAGAGAAAAGTATTAAATTGAGTCTTGGCGAAAGAAGAGACGAGAAGAAGAAGAAGCAGTTCCTGGCCAAAGTGAGGTTTGCTGATCGTTTCCGCTCTCCTCCGCTTAACTGTTTCAGAGTTGGAAACTCAGTAAGAACAATTCTGGGCTGAAGAAGCGAAGAGGCTGTGGGGACTCCTAAAGGCAATATATATCATTTCTTGTTAACTCCAAGTTTTGTTTTGTTTATGTTGTGTCTGACTCACGCTGCCTCCTGCTCTTGGTTCTGTAGCTTTGTGTTTCGATGTTCATGTTGGTGGAAATTGAATATGTTATGATGGGAAGTAGGCTTTTCATTATATAGTGCGGTATTTACATTTCAAAAGGCTTCTTTTTTCATGAATAACTCTTGGGACGGTCATATACTATTTTTGTATTATTGCCAGTTGGCTCGACCTGTTGATTATTATTATTATTATTATTACTATTATTATTATTATTATTATTATTATTATTATTATTATTATTATTATTATTATTATTATTATTATTATTATTATTATTATTATTATTATTATTATTATTATTCAACTTTTTTGGAAAATGAGAATGCTGCAAGGCCAACTTGGACAGCAGCCAGGAAAGAAAAGGAAATTGAGAAATACCTCTAAGAAAAATAACTAAACTTGATGCATGTCAGTTCCAATATTAGTATCCTTGGTGATGTAGTTTTGAGTTTCGATGTATAAGTAGGCGGATATTTTTCATGTCTAATAGCGGTTATATTATCATAGATCATCCATATAGCACCACCTATAGAATGCTCTAGGAGCAAGAGCAGGCGCTGTCATAAAGCCAGCTTAATCTAAAGGAACAACAGTTGTAATTAAGGCAGGTTGGACAGCTGACTGTAAGTGATAAACCATTTGAATATTTTGCCAAAGAGATTCATCTGACACCTGTTTAGGAGAATGATTTTGCTGGCATGGATTTTTGTCCCATCACATCGAACGTTATTGGAACATGGTATCTTTATCTTCCTCGTGATTATATTATTATCTGCCTCGATATTTACACACGCAGCCTGGGTCCAAATTTCAAAAAGGGGCCTTTTTGATGAAGGGCTCAGCATTTTTTAGTAGAATTTGTTATTCAGATGTGTATATATAATTTGAGGGTGTTGGTGTATATATAATTTGAGGGTGCTGAATCCAAATCTGGTGGGTAACATTCTCTATTTTTTGTGTTTAACCCTTGAGAGCCAAAACAAAATGGCGGCTGATTGAGGGGTAGAATTTTCATTCCAACTGGCATTGGAAGAATATTGTTGAAGCTAAATGTCGTGTCTTTATATGTATACACGGTGAACACTCATTTTGGCAAGCAACTGAAGAAACACAGGAATCACTATTGAATGTACAGATTCTTGGACAATAACAGCTTCAATCTTTTATCAGAGAGAGATTACTTTTAGCTGAGGATATTTCTCAACACAAAAATTTTCCTAATCCAATGAAAAGGAACATTCCGGCAAAATTTTCCAAGCTCTATGGAGTGAAAAAATCAGATTGTAAAAAAAAAAAAAAAAAAAAAAAAAAAAAAAAAGCCTTAAAAGTGGATAGATCTGTCCTACAAGGACTGGTTATCTGTTATGCTGCTGGAGGGAGAGATGTGGACCTAGATGAAATCTTGAAGCACAAGTTGTTGCTAATGCCCTTGTCCCTACCAGAAACAAGTGGAGATTTGAGAATTGGTCAGAAGCATTTGTTAATGGATGCGCTGTTGCAGAGTGTACCTTGCTCTGACCGGTTTGATGTAACTAATGATTCTACCTTGGTCACTGATGGCCAGGCACTAGTTAGTACCCCCGATAAGTCACACAAACTTATGGCTGGTACCTTTGGTGATTTCTCCAAACTGTTCAATGCAGGAATTTTTCATTAATGTCATCATTTTTCCCGTATTGATGTGGTGTTTGACAGATATAACCAGGAATCTATAAAGCAGGGCATACGCTCCAAAAGACAAAAAGGCAAACCAATCAGACGATTAATAGAAGATGCTGATGTCCCACATCTGCATGAGTGGAATAGTTTTCCTCGACCCTAAGAATAAAACTGCTCCTCCAAATGTTCTTTCTCGGGAAGTGATTAAATATGCTCCAGAAAACAAGTGTGTGGTTACTGCTGGTGGTCTTCTGAAGGCTGATGATGTTCTCTGCAATCATGCTGAATTAGATCTCAGCAGTCTTAAAAGTAATCAAGAAGAAGCTGACACCGGAATGATCTTGCATTGTGTCCACACAAAGTCACCTACAGTTGTTGTATGGCCTCGAGATACTGATGTCATGTTGCTCCTTATAGCACACTGTGGTACAATAAAAAAAGAAGTAATAATGAAAGCTGGAACAAGCAATGCACTCTAAGTATACATCCCTGTGAAAGACATTATATCAAGGTGGAAGTTGCAAGAAGAGCAAACAGCAAAGGGGTTGCTGTCATTCCATGCTGTCACTGGTTCGGACACCACATCATTCTTGTTTGGACATACAAAGAGGACAGCATTACCTGTGTACCTGGATCATCCTACACATCTGTTAGGCCTTGGGGAAGATCCCATATCAAAGGAATCTTTGGCCGAGGTGGAGAGATTTGTGTGTTTGCTGTACAAGGTTCCTGAAGCTATGACAACAGATAAAGCAAGAGCTATTTTGTTCTCTAAAGGAGTCACTCAAGAACGTCTTCCACCAACAAGTGATTCTTTACGGCATCACATCATGCGAGCGCATCTCTCAGGCTTCAATATGGCTCAAGCAACAGAACCTCACCCAACAATTCCAAAACCCAACGAATGTGGCTGGAAGCTGAGTAAATGGTCAAATGAAGCCAGTTTTATTAACCCTTGAGTCAGTGCCAGAGTCATGTATAAATCTAATTAGATGCAGTTGTACTGAAATGTGTGTTACACGCAGATGTGGTTGTCGAAAAGTAGAAATGTCTTGGACTGACTCGTGTAAATACTCTGGACAGTGCTTCAGTACTAATGTTAATAGCAGAAGGAAAAAATATGATAGACATATTTAACAGGCCCGAATACTTTTCCACTTTAATAGTTTATATACTTTATTATCACACTGCAATTGAATATTATTATCTTAATTCTTATATTTTCAGTGATTTTGTGCACGATTTTTTCCATTGTACTTCATAAGATTTTCAATACAATTCTTGCACTTGAATGTGTTTCTGTAAATTCTCTGAATGTGTTTAATGCTAATTATAATAGCTGAAGGCAAACATAATAGCAGGTGACAATACATGATACTTAACCCAAGTTAATATTTATAAGATTGGCTATCACATTGCATATCAATATATATTATGTTATAAGGATTTTCATTTATGGTAGCTAATGGTTTTGTGCATGTTTTTCCATTGTATTTCATGAAAAATATTTTTCAGTACCCTGACCAAAGGATGGGAAAAGTTCAAGATTTGTATTTATCCATAAGAAGTTTATAAAAATAGATTTTTAATCCTGTGTAACAATCCACATGCTTTATTATCAGATTCTTCACTTTGATCATCATAAAGAATTTTTGTTCTTTGTTTATTGGTTTTGTACACTGTTTCCCTTATATTTTATTAAAATGTTCATTAATAATTTGGGCATAGGATACGTGTGAAGTTGAAAATTTTGATTTAGCTATAACAGGCTACAGTACTAGCAAAAATAGGTTCTTAAGCCAGTTTACTAGTCCATATGCTTTGTTATCAAATTGCACTTCAATATATTTATCATAAAGGATATTTAGCTTTGTTTTTATTGGTATTTTGAAAAACTGTTTTTACTATTATATTCCAATGAAAAATGTTCACTAATAGACTGGGCACAGGATGCAAAATGTTGAAATTTTTATTTAGCCATAAGAGGTTAACAAAAATAGAAAATGTTATCCACAAGATTTGATTCAGCACCTCAAATTCATCATAGAATTTTTGATAACAAATTCTATTGGTTTGAAATGCACTGACCCCCTTTAATTTTATTAAAATGTTCGGCTAGACTAATAGGATAGGTATATTTAATATTTTCATTATAACATCAAATAATTAGATCAGCTTTCCATGAACCGAACATATTGATAAGAGTCGTGGAAATTGGTCCGAACAAGGTTTTCACTCCCCAAAAATTGACCTTCCGTATAATGGGGAAAATGATTTAGCTTTTTTTCCTCAGACTTCATGCGAACCTTTTCATTCCCTTTTCAGAAATTTTGATAAAATCGCTGAGAATTTCTAAAAAATTTCTTCTCTGTTCTGCTAAAAGAGGGAGTTGTGGCTGTTTTTTTATTAAATTAAATAATAAAAATGGAAAATTTTAAACATTAGATTATTTCATTATTTCATATCATGACTCTGATGTTGATAACAAATTTTTATGATGATATATAAATGCCCATATATATATATATCAATATATATTCCATATTATTTCCAGATTAATAGGAGAGTATTTAATATTTTCATTATAACATCAAATACTAGGATGAACTGAACATATTAATAAAAGTCGTGGAAATTTGGGCGAGCAAGGTTTTCAATAAAATTTGACCCTATATATAATATAAAAATGATATATTTATCTCCTCAGACTTATGAACCTTTTATTATATTTATCAGAAATCATTTGATAAATATGAGAATATCCTAAAATATATCAAATAGGAATTGTGGTTTTTTATTAAATAGATATGGAGGGTATATCTTGTCATATCATTTATATCTATGTTACTGGAGGATAGTTATTATTTCAATATTGGAGGGAATTATATATTTATATATATATATATATATATATATATATATATATATATATATATATATATATATATATATATATATATATATATATATATATATATATTATATTTATAATAAACATTTGCATATCAGAATGTGCATGACTGTAGCTTAAATTGAAAATAAACAACATCGGAGCAATCCTGACTCGCATCCTTCAGAGCATCTCTCTGACGGAAGTTCGAGCCCGCATTAATTAAGCCCCAAATTTCTCTCTCACTGAACTGCCCAAATTGGGGCGGGTCAAACTTTATTCTTATCGGGAAAGTGAGATACAGTCATTATTTGTTTAGCTTATTTATTTTCGTTTTTTTTTTCTGTTCAGTTTTTCAAGACTTATTGGAAGAATATGATTACAAATCATGAACATATGCACAGATAATAAATGATAATAAATAGATAACGAATAGATAGTTAAGTCAATTAAAATAGGTTAAAGAAATTTTAAATATTAATCCTTTTTTTCCTTATTTTGGTTTTCTCAATTTTGGTAAAGGTTGTTCCATCTTCTTCTTCTTCTTCTTCTTCTTCTTCTTGTGTCCCCATGGCACTCTTATTATTTTCTCTTCTCGCTCCCTCTTCCTTCTGCATTCTTTATTCTTTATTCCTTCCTCTTCATCCTTTAGCTTACTATTCTGATTTTCTTCGCTTTCTGCTCTCGGAAACTCTGTTCTTCTCAAACTTTGGTTCCTCAATCTCTTGCGCTAATTACCATCTTTTAGTTCCTCGTCTGGTTTCTCAAACCCTGGTTCCTCAGATTCTGGTTCTTCAAACTCTAGTTCCTCAACTTTGTTCCTCAAATTATGGTTCCTCAATCTCAGGTTCCTAAACTCTGGTTCCTCAAATTCTGGTTCCTCAGACTTTGGTTCCTCAAACTCTGGTTCCTCAAACTTTGGTTCCTCAAATTATGGTTCCTCAAACTCTGGTTCCTCTAACTATGGTTCCTCTCATTCTGGTTCCTCAAACTTTGGTTCCTCAAACTTTTGTTCCTCAAATTTTGGTTCCTCAAACTCTTGTTCCTCAAATTTTGTTCCTCAAACTCTTAGTTCCTCTAATTCTGGTTTCTCTAATTCAAGTTCTCAAATTCTGGTTCCTCAAATTCTGGTTCCTCAAATTCTGGTTCCTCAAACTTTAGTTCATCAAATTCTGGTTCCTCAAATTCTGGTTCTTCGATTTATGGTTCCTCAAACTGTGGTTCCTCAAATTCTTGTTCCTCAAACTATGGTTCCTCAAATTCTGGTTCCCCAAACTCTGGTTCCTCAAATTCTGGTTCCTCAATCTCTGGTTCCTCAAATTCTGGTTCCTCAAACTCTGGTTCCTGAGATTAAGAAAATATCATTTGGGTTCTTGAAAACCCAGAATGTATACCATCATGTCCAACCCGAATTGGTCTTAAAAGGAACAAAATGTATTTACAAACAAAAGAACAGTTGCATTACATCGTTTTCTTTCTTTCTTTCTTTAGTTATTTATTAATTTGTTAATTTATTTTTTCCATTATTAATAAGTGATCTCTCTTTCTGTATTTCCCTTTACACTCTGTTACTTCTTTCTCAATGAACACTTTATATTCTTTGGAAACTTGAATTTCTTGGTAGTGGCCCCTGTGGTGGGCTTCTTGTTCCATATGAATAGGGTCCTTCATCTTCTGAATAATAATAATAATAATAATAATAATAATAATAATAATAATAATAATAATAATAATAATAATAATAATAATAATATGACTTTTCTCTAAACGATCTTTTTCGCATTTTAACAGTAATCCAAAGTTGCGTTTATTATGGAACAAATTTCTCCATAATGTTTATCACTAATGCATTCAATCCTGAATTTAGCATATTAGTGATATTCAAAACATTATAATAACTTCCCTTGATATAATATTTCTTCTAAAAAAATAAGTTCAACACATTTCTCTCTCTTAGGAATTAATTTAAATTCATCTTTTGCTATAAATATATTGCAGCGATCGGCTGCTCCTGGGATTAACTTGTTTATTTAATATGTTCTCATCGTGACAGCTGGCGGCAGTGGAGGGAGAAAATGAAATGGACATAACACATTTTTAAGAGTAATATTTATTCATTTATTTAAGTGTTTATATGATTAGTTTCAGAGCTTTGTATATAATGCCAATTTATATTATATATATATATATATATATATATATATATATATATATATATATATATATATATATATATATATATATATATATATATATATATATATATATATATATATATATATATATATATATATATATATATATATATATATATATATATATATATATATATATATATATATATATATATATATATATATATATATATATATATATATATATATATATATATATATATATATATATATATATATATATATATATATATATATAATCTTTAAAATATTCATGACTTGTTCGCTTTTCCTAAAGAGTTGATGATTGCTGGTCTTGATTGCTCTGTGTTCTGTTGCACTGTTTCAGGCCCTCAAGGTTACTAAAGTCAATACTGACAAAGGTTATCAACTTTTTTTTTAAACTCTCGGTTTCTGGTTCCTGTTGGAGTGGTGAGATTTGGTTTGTTATTAAGGTTATATGTGGTTTTAAATATTGGTGCAAATGTAGTAATGATAATTCTCTTGTTTTATTATTATTATTATTATTATTATTATTATTATTATTATTATTATTATTATTATTATTATTATTATTATTATTATTTTATATTTCAAAAAGATTAGTGTAATAATATTTATAATAATTCTAATAATAATAATGATAAAGATTATGATAATTATTATTATTTTTAGAAATACATTTCTAAATTCAAACTAATGAAAGGCAAAGTATTGCATAAGAAAGAATATATTTATATTTGTATTCACGATCAGGTTTACCTGTCAGTCCACCTGTCAGTTCCTCGAAACTGAAATTAGAACTTACGTGTAGACGACAGTTTGTGGGCGGAGTCAGTCCACTCGCCAGAACGGATGAACTGATGGCTTTACCTAAAGTTCTTCCGACCGACTGACAGGTGATTGCACGTGTGGACTTGAGGGTAAGCAACGATTTTATGCCAGTTCGCTGGCACATTTCACCTGGGAAGGATCTCAGCAGCTTGGGCCAGAATTTGAATAACCTAAGTATAGGCCTAATTCATTTCATTGTTAGACCCTGCGTCGCTACTTGTAGGCCTTTGTGAGTCCAAATCTAATGTTAAAATGCTGTACGAAAGGGCTGTTAAAATGCTTTTGAAAGAGTGTTCAAGGTGCAGCTAAAACGCTGTTCGCAACTACTGTTAAAATGCTCTTCGAAAGTGCTTTTAAAATGCTGTTCAAAAGTGTTAAAATTCTGTTAAAATGTTCGAAAGTGCTGTTAAATGCTGTTCGAAAGTGTTATGAAAAGATACTGTTAAAATGCTGTTCGGTATTGCTGTTAAAAATGCTGTTCGAAAATGTTAAACATGCCGTTCGAAAATGCTGTTGAAATATGCAGTCCGAAAATGCTGTTAAAAAATCTGTTCGAAAATGCTGTTAAAATGCTGTTCGAAAGTGCTGTTAATTCCTGTTCGAAAATGCCGTTCAGAAATGCTGTTCAGCCTAAAGAAGAATCCCTTCAATTCTCTTGACATTCTTTCAGAAATTCTCTGCGAATTTCGTGACATCGAAACAAAAATGAAGAAAGAGTAAAATCATATTTGAAAGATAAAGCATAAAACAGGATTTGAAACAGAGAGAGAGAGAGAGAGAGAGAGAGAGAGAGAGAGAGAGAGAGAGAGAGAGAGAGAGAGAGAGAGAGAGAGAGAGAATAAATAAACGCCACTCTGGAAAAGGTTTGCAAGATTTACTGTCCATTAAGAAGACGAATTCGACACAAGGAGAAAGATGAAATCGTTTCTTTTCAAAAAGGAAACTTTTCTGAGCGAGATAAGAGGACGAAGAATTCCCCAAAAAAGAAATAAATAAAAAGAGAATTAAATAAATAAATAAAACAGGGGAATCTTCCAAGAGCTAAAAACCTCAATGACTTGAAAAGTTGTTTTATCTCAGACTCGTTTCTGCTTTGGTTCCATCTCTCTGTCTGAAACAGGACTGTGTGTGTCGCCTGAGAGTGTGTTAGTACCGTCAGTGCACCTCACGTGGTACACTGTAGGCATTAATAGAGGGTTTTTGCAGCGTCCATTCGGCCCCTAGTTACACCACTGTTTAGCCTTTTACTTGACCTCCATTCCCTGTTTCTTCAGTCTTAAGGTAACATTTTTTTCTCCCAGTTCCACCTTTAGATTATTGTACTTCATCTCCTTTATTTTCTGGATCTCTTTATCTTGCTGTCCAACCGCTCAAACTCCTCTTTTAGAAAAGAGTCCACTTCCCCTACGTGTTTTTTTTCTTACTGTTCCCCATTAGAAAAACATAAGACAAAAAACTGTGAGGCAAAAAATACGACTGAAATCAAATACATCAGAATTTTCCCCTCCACAACAAGTGAAAATACTTCTGGCATGTGAAAAAATATATAGAATCTTCTTTCATGAATGAAATACAAGCGCCTTTCGACTAGACGCAATGGAAACCTGCTTCTTGGATAAACAAAATGTTTGTTTAAACTTTCCTGTCAAAGTTTTGTTTAATTTTTTTGTAGGTAAATCGCCTAAGACGCGAAGACTGTTTACTTACAAAATGAGCTGCTATTCGCTGAAATAAGTTTTGAGGCAACTAAAAAAATAAGTTAAACAAATTTCACCTGTATCGTTCGGTTCCGTAAAACTTCGTCTGTGTACAAATTCAACTACAAATATAGAGTTTCTGTTTTGCTTTTATTGGTCAAAAAGAGATTTGATGTTTGAGTGAACTTTAAACATGACTGAGTGAACGTTGCAAAGAGAGTCAAGATTCCTGTGAAGGTTCTGTGGCCTCTGATATAACCCAGATGAGTAAGGTACAGGCCTACATTTTGAATGTCTCAGATGTCAAAGTTTTTTGAAATAGGTTTCTTCCTGAGTGAAGCTAAGAACTTGTTTAATATGTTTGTTGTGCGTGTGTGTGTATAGACTGTAATGTTACTTTATTCTGCATTAGGTTCCGTGAATGTAACACAGGTAAATAGAGAAACAATTTAATCTTATTAAGTTGAATCGATAACTGGTAAAGTCAAGAGATTGATCAGAATTTTTCTCAGTAGCCATTCATTTTATCTCATGTTAATATACCAGTGATTATTATTTCATCATTTCTTATATATATATATATATATATATATATATATATATATATATATATATATATATATATATATATATATATATATATATATATATATATATATATATATATATATATATGTATATATATATATGTATATATATATATATGTGTGTGTGTGTGTGTCAATGTCACAGGAGAAAAAAGAATAAAACACTCTAATAGCTCGATAATTTCGCCTTCCACCAGGCCTCTTCAAGAGGTTTATTACAACAAAACAGAATAAGTACATACATAAAAATCACAAACATTGTTTCTCACCGGAAAAAATAAAAGAACAGTTGTCAAAGTTAAAATTAGGTTGTTTAGATCATAAACAAATGATCAAGAATTAGGAATCCAGAAAAGTTAAAAGAGAGAACTATTCAACGATTTGGTGATAGGTCATTTAAAACCTTTCTCTGAATTTGTACTGTTGTGAAACAATGTGAAGGAATAAAGGGTCTAATTTATATATGCCCTGACTAATATTAAAGTTTTTTGTTTGCTAAAACTTATGCAAGCCGTTTCTAACAAATATCTTGTCATCATATCTTTTTCTTTGAATAATATTTCTGTTTTGTTCCAAAGAATAGGACAGCCACAGTTTTGCACATGTAAATTAACAGCGCTGTTTGGAGAATTTGTTCTTACACAATATCGATGTTGGGAAATTCTCTTATTAATATCTTTTCGGTTTGTCCCAGGTGGAATTTGCCACATTCACAAGGTGTTTTGTAAACCACACCTCCTTCTTGTTGGGGCTGTTGCAAATGACTACTGTCTTACCTATTGTGTTGGGGTAAGAAAAGTCATACTTTAAAGTTTAATATTCTTAAAGGATAAACAGTATCACTGAATGAAAGGGTGGAAAGGAGAACCAAACCATTACTCATATCATATTCCTTTTGGTGTTTGTTCTATGATATGTTTGTTTAGCTAGTAATAAATAAATTTTCTTCTATTTCTGATTGAAATGGGTTTTTATGACAATTCTGGTGATATTATTAAACTCTTCGTTCCAAATAAGTATATATATATATAAATATATATATATATATATATATATATATATATATATATATATATATATATATATATATATATATATATATATATATATATATATATGTATTATATTAATCTTTCATATGTAATCTTACAAAAGATCACTTATCACATCTTTCTCAACTTTTTGTCATAATTTCTTAAAAATATTATTAGTATTTTAGTTTTTGTCATTATTTTAGTTAATTCATTATAAATCATTGTAGGGATTTATAGTAACCTCAAAATTAAATCAGTCCAAAACAAAGAATATTACGAATAAAACTCTCTTTCATGATAAAACTCCTGAAATAAATATAAGTTTACAAAAAGAAAAACGAACCTTTATCATGATAAATGTATAACAGAGAAAATCACGAAATATTCTTTTGCCTAAGCGTGAGGAGGCTCCAATCACACCTGACCATTTCAGATATGCAAATCAATTCCATTATACAATTAATATATATCCAGTCAGCTACAGATTAATCATATAAACATATCGGGCATTTTAATACACACTGATATTACGCACATCAAAACAATAAATAAATCCTCACTATATAAGAATATATATTTATGAATCTAAATTTAGTGGATTTAATTATTTTTGGGAAGACGATTTTAGAGGGAACCGAATTCCTCTCCTCATGAAATTCCTGTTAGAATCTGAGGGGCATTGTTGGCTCAAATCGGACCCAATCAGAATGGATGCTGAACGCACATCGATCACCCTGGCAAGTTTTCATTAATTTAAATTTAGTTTTGTTGATAGAGAAAATTCCTCTCTTCCATTCCCGTTAGAATATGGTGGGCGTTATGGGGTTTCATTGTCATCCGGAGGATTTCTTATTTCTTTTTAGTTTTCTGTCCGTCCACACTTTTTCTGTCCGCATCCACCCCTCAGATCTTAAAAATTACTGAGGCTAGAGGGCTGCAAATTGTTATGTTGATTATCCACCCTCCAATCATCAAACATACCAAATTGCAGCCCATTAGCCTCAGTAGTTTTTATTTTATTTAAGGTTAATGTTAGCCATAATCGTGCTTCTGGCAACGATATAGGATAGGCCACCACTGGCCGTGGTTAAAGTTTCATGGGCCGCGGCTCATACAGCATTATACCGAGACCACCGAAAGATAGATCTATTTTCGGTGGCCTTGATTATATGCTGTAGCGGCTGTACAGAAAACTCGCTTGCGCCGAAGAAACTTCGGCGCATTTTTTACTTGTTCTTTTATCTCTGGCGATTGATTTATTGCCTGTCATTATTGCTTGTCTTGAGGCGCCTTCTGGAATGTAATTAATGGCGTTTTTTAATGCTTCGTTAGGGGAGGGAGTTCTGTCTTGAATTGGGGATGTTGGCTACTGATTGTTTTACTCGAGTATAAAGTATTATGTGCAGGTATTTATAGAATACACACACGAACATATAAACACACACATACATATATATATATATATATATATATATATATATATATATATATATATATATATATATATATATATATATATATATATATATATATATATATATTATTCACAGATTCTATATTTTCGATGGCCAGTATGACCTCTTAACTTCCATATTTATTTAGAAAAATAATTGGGTATAGGCCTATTACTAGTAGTCTTAAACATATAAGTCATAAAATATTCACAAGATATATCAATCACAAACACAAAACTTTTAGATGGAAAAGATTACTAAAAAAAAGTCGGAGAGCAGTTTTGACGAAACTTGAAGTAGAACATCCTTGAGTCTTATTGAATCTAAATACTGAAATACTGTAGAATTTATTTAAACACTAAAGTTATTGGAATACTTTATATTTCACCATATCACGAGAGAAGTGTGAAAGCGTTCCCTCTTCCGAGCGTGAGAGCAGAAACGGTTCCTCTCCAAGATGGAAAAGAAAACGGTGAACTTGATTAAGACCATTCCGGTATTTTATCCGTGCAGGAGGAAAGGGGAGGCTTAGTCTAATCTATTTCAAGGATCAATAGAAACTTTCACCCTTTCTGTTCAGTTCTACGAATCCATCAGATAAAGACTTTGGAAATGCAGTCTTAGGGATATGAAAGACTTTGGGAAACGTAAACTTAGAGCTGCCGAATTTGAATAGTCGTGTCGTTCTATGTCTTCTGTTCTGTCTGTTAGGCCTAACGCTAATTCTAGACTCGGGTTGTCTAATAAAATCATGGTTTCCTCTCGACGTCAGGTGCAGAGTTGAACACGAAAGTTGATATAGAGAGAATTATAGAAATTGCAACATAAGCCTAACGTTTAATCTTTGCCTTTCGTTGCGCCTAATAAAACTAGTTTCACCTCGACGTTAGGCGCTGAGTTAATCACAGAAGTTAATATAGAGAGAATTACAGAAACCACAATCCACTTTAAAGGAATAATATTTTTCATGTCCAATAATACTGGTTTTAATCAGGTTAAACTGACATGTATACAGGATTTAGACTCAACTTGATAGATAGCTGGTTCATCGTTAGATCTGAAATGTATAGTTTAGGAGTTCGTCAAAACCAATTAAAATATAAATAATTACCCGACATAAATGAAATTACGTCAGTGGATTCTCATACTCTCTGGAAACTGGAGTACATGGGGTTAGTCAACGTTGATTATTGCACAGGTCAATTGAATAATGCAATTGCATACCGATATTGCAAGATCTCTCAGTGTCTGACATGCATTTAATGGACACCGTCGATCAGCTACGTTTATGCAAAGTTTGTTATTAGCTGCTGCGTCCATTATGGTTATATATTTATTCTGTCATACATTAAAAATTTGTATGAAGAAGCCTCCAGGTAAATTAGGTGTCACAATCTTCCAATGCTCCTTGGAGCGTGAATGTGAAATATATATATATTTTTTTATTAAAGATCATAAACGCTTCCTCAAACTCTCCAATTTTGGAGGTTTGCCAAAGAGGCGGTGGACATTTTTGAGGGAGTGGGCGCTTCGTGTTACACCAAAACAATTTAGAAAAAATAAAAAAATTAACTAAATTTTCGTACCCAGGAGAGAGAGAGAGAGAGAGAGAGAGAGAGAGAGAGAGAGAGAGAGAGAGAGAGAGAGAGAGAGAGAGAGAGAGAGAGAGAGAGAGAGAGGTCTTGGGTTTATAGAAGAAATACAAAACATACATATATAAACATATATATATATATATATATATATATATATATATATATATATATATATATATATATATATATATATATATATATATATATATATATATATATATATATATATATATATATATATATATATATATAAACTTAGGACCTGGGATGAGGTTGCAAGCCCCATAACCTCTGTGTTAACTGGAAAAGTCAAACGAATGTCAGTATTGTGTTTAACCTGTTATATGATGTTTTAATCTTGATGGGTAAAAACTACCTTGATAATTGAAAGGCCTCTCTCTCTCTCTCTCTCTCTCTCTCTCTCTCTCTCTCTCTCTCTCTCTCTCTCTCTCTCTCTCGTCGAGGGGAAACTCTTGTAGTTTCCTTCTACCTTGATAGAGATTATTAAGTGATGGAACAGCAGACATCTCTCTCATGACTTGAGTTTCTCCTCGAAGTTGAATCACTACTCAGAGTTCACAAGAGCCTCCGAGACTTTGCTTCCTCAGTCCTGGAAAGTTTGTGTTTATAAGAGCCTGAGGAATCTCTCTCTCTCTCTCTCTCTCTCTCTCTCTCTCTCTCTCTCTCTCTCTCTCTCTCTCTCTCTCGTGATCCTTGCGCATTTCCTTCCCAAATTGCACCTCATAAATCTCACAGCGGCTTCATTTGAGACCAAATCGAGCCATCTATCTGATGCTAATGCTCCTCTAATTCCACTGAGCAAGCAGTGAGAATAACATGAAGAGTAAATGGTCAAAAGGAGGAAGCAGATTTCCCTTCCCTTCTTCAGTGTGGAAATTAATTGCCGCCAAATTATTCGGTTTGCAAGCTAGGGTTAATAACCAACGTCTTGCATACATTCCCTTGCATACAGTTTTCAGTAAATCTTTGAACATTTGTGACCTGAAACTCCTGAATGATGTTGATTGGATGAGCCTAAGTTACACCCCGGATGTTGTGGGAAGAGCTGATGACAAGCCCATGTCCCACCAAGTGAGGAAAAAAGGTTCAGCTGTGAACCTCGCTCTTT
>NC_089755.1:16313798-16348798 GCF_040412425.1 Macrobrachium rosenbergii
ATTGAAGGGTTATGACACAATAACAACACAACTTTATTGACAGTGAAAAGGACATTAATGCAGAAGCGTAATTTGGCTTTGCAGATCAATGTCAGTACCTTCCAACTAATTTTGCACTTCTGCATTGATTATCACTTCACTGCACTTCTGCATTGATTTCCACTTCAATGCACTTGTGCATTGATTTTTCCCCTTCAGTGCATCTGTGTATTGATTTCCATATTGATTTCCATTGACATACATTTTTGTTCATTGATTTAAATTTCAATACACTTGTACATTGATTTCCACTTCAATGCATTTTGTACACTGATTTCACATCAATGCATTTGTGTATCGATTTCCAGTTCTAATGTACTAAATTGATTTCCACATCAATGCAGTTGATAAACATTGATTTCCTAAAATTGCATTGATTTCCACTTCATTGGTTTCCACTTCAATGCACTTGTGCATTGCTTTCCACTTCAGTGCTCTTCTGGATTGATTTACACTTCAATACACTTCTGCACTGATTTCCACGTCAGTGCACTTGTGCATTGATTTCCACATCAATCCACGTCTGCACTGATTTCAATTCAAACAACCTGTTAAATTGATTTCCACTTCAATCAATTTGTTAAAATTGATTTCCAATTCAAACAATTTGCATTGATTTTCTCGTCAATGCACAACCAAAATAGTGCATTGATATCCAGTTTAATGCACTTTACGTTGATTTTTCACTTAGTGGACTTGTGCATTGATTTCCACTCAATGCACTAAAATAAGTTTCTACTTCAGTGGACTTGCGTATTAAATTCCACTTCATTGACCACCAAATTGATTTAGAACTTCATTGACTCAAAATGCATTGATTTCCACTTCAATGCAGATATAACAAACTGATTTCCACTCCAGTGCAAAACTATTTGCATTGATTTCTAATGCACTGCACTTCTGCAAAACTGATTACCACTTCAGTGCTCTTGTGCATTGGTTTTCAATTCATCATACTTGTTCAATGATTAATACATCTTTGCACTTGTGCATTGATTCAATTCTTTTACTTCTGCATTGATTTCCTCTCCAGTGCACTTCTACATTGATTTTTTTCCAGAGCCCTTTCATATTGATTTCGACTTCATAGCAGTCCTGCACTGCACATCCACTTCACTCCGCTGATGAATAAGGTGAAGATGTCATTCATTTCACTGAAAATGGCATAAAATGGAAATGGCAGAATAATACAATATATATATATATATATATATATATATATATATATATATATATATATATATATATATATATATATATATATATATGAATATACATACATACATACATACATACATACATACATACATACATACATACATACATCCAAACATACATATATATCAATATATATATATATATATATATATATATATATATATATATATATATATACATATATATATATATATTATATATTCATCATGGCTACCAACACAAACATTTCAGTTTCGGCCAACATTACCAATTGAACCAGGGCTGCCAACCTATCCACTTTGATCAGGACTGCCAACATATCTATTTTCGTCAGGGCTGCCAACATAACCGATGGTAATTCAGGGCTGCCAACATCACATATGGTCAGTAGCAGTGATGCCAACACATCATCACCCTTCAGTTGCTGCCCAAATGAGATGCCATATAAAATGATACATTATTTATTTCATGCTTAATAGAAGAAATAAGTCAAATAAAGAAAATAAGTATTTATTGTTTATGAATCGAAATATGATTTTTTTAATCCAAACCAGCAACTGGCTCACTGTCTGTTCGAGGCATTGAGTCCACCACATCTTGACTGGGTGCCTGCACGATCACCTTCAACGGACTGACAGAACATTTCAGAAAAAAAATATTGAAGGTTTCACTTTTGTATGCATTGACTTCCACTTCCTGACTGAACTTAACCTTCAAACAGTTATCATTAAGGCTGTACAAGTCAAGTTGTGCGCACAAAAGTCTCGATACTCTCCGTCTAGATTTTTGGACAAATTGTCAACCTCGAAAGCAACATCTGGCAACTACAGAAGAGGGGGGAGAAGGTTGGCCCCCTCGGCATCAGATTGATTGATTGATTAGTGGCCATTAAAACTGGTGTCACAACATCAAAGTCATTAAACGCGGCAGGAAGCAGAGTTTCTGTGAAGTGACTGAATGATTTATAGGGATCTCTTTATTATATCATCTTCCAAATGGTCGTCGGGGCTGACTTGTCTTTTCAGGCTCTGAAATGTTTTGACTTGGAAAGAAAAGAGTAAAAGGTGAAAGCTAAAGTGACAAAGAACAAAGCCTGAGTTTTCCATCAGTCACTTTAATGGGTTCCATTGATTTCCAAGTTTCATAAAGAATGAAATCTCACGAGTAGGTTTCCATTGGTCGGAACCATTTCTTTGCATCAGAGTTGTTCATTGTTAGGCTTAAAGACAGCAGTCTCATGCATTATTTTTTTCCAAGAGCACCTCACTTTTGTTCCCAGAATTTCTTAGCATCCGAAATTCAAATATTCCCTCACCACCTGTCACAGGTATTATTGGCTATATTAAGTTTTGACCAAATTTCTTATATTTCAGTAACGATAAAGAAGTTTTCTCTCATTTCCTCTAACTTTTCTTTAAGAATCCCCTGAATGAACGCACCAAAATAAATATAAAAAATTCATAATCAAATTATAATAAATCCATTTTACCAAATGATGCAAAAACCATATTTTACTCTCAAGAAGAATAAGAGGAATTTGTTTCTGATGATAGAAATTCATTTCTCGCTATAATGTGGTTGGAATCCACAATGCAGTTGTAGGTCCCGTTGCTAGTAACCAATTGGTTCTTAGCCACGTAAAAATAAATCTAATCTTTCAGTGCCAACTCTCTAGAGAGCTGTTAATCAGCTCAGTGGTTTGATTAAACTAAGATATACTTAACTTTACTCTCAAGAGAATAAAATTTCTCTTTGTCTAAACCGAAAAGCGCTTTAGTTTCTCCTTTGCAAACTCTGTGCGAGGAAGGTCTGACATGGCGGAGGTACAATAATTTCCCTAGGCATCCATTACAGAGCAGGAATACAAAGAGACCAACCTCCCAGAGTTTCCCGGGTGTTAAAATGTCCCCAGCACATTTGTTTCGTCAGAGCGTTTAATTTTCGCAAAACCTAAATTCTGTTTGAGCTTTACTGTCGAAATTCAGACAGAAACGTGGGACCAATGGAAGGACAGGTGACGAATGTACAAAGTTTTTGAATGGTTGACACAAAGGCTGACGGAAAATAAAAAGTTCTGAATGAGAGAATAAGGCTGAATAATCTCTTACTTGAATAAATCGATTGGTTTTGTTCTGTCTTTTGATTTCACTCAGGAACACGGCAAACACACACACACACACACACACACACACACACACACATGAATATATATATATATATATATATATATATAAATATATATATATATATATATATATATATATATATATATATATATATATATATATATATATATATATATATATATATATATATATATATATATATATATATATATATATGAAATAAAATAATAATTCAGAACCTATCACAGGAATTATTCACAAAACTTTTCATTGACAAATGCATGGAAAAACTTTGTGCGAATTCTAAAGGTCAAAGTGACATGTTACAATATCCCTAACATTTCCTGAACAACAAGGAACATTCTCTCCTAATTTCGTCGGAATTTTTTTCTTCACGAACTCCCGAACAAAGGCACAAAACTAAATACGATAATTATTAGTGTAATTATATTGAAAAAAGTGTATTTTCCCAAATGAAACGAATACCCTATCCTACTTTCAAGATAATCCATTTCTCCCCTCGTCTATTAACCCAAAAAATCTTCCGTTTCTCCTTTGCAAATTCTGCGGGAGGAAGGTCTGGCATGGCCGAGGTACGATCATTTCCCTTGGCATTCATTACAGAGGAGAACACTATGAACTGAGTCTTGTCATGGCTATGTTCATTCACAGATAAACCATACTGTTCCGAGACTTCACGAAATCTCATGTTGTTGAGTCTAACAAGCGTAAAACGACACGGGCAACGCTAGGCAACTTCCAAAGAGAGAGAGAGAGAGAGAGAGAGAGAGAGAGAGAGAGAGAGAGAGAGAGAGAGAGAGAGAGAGGACTGAAGATAACGGGAAATCCCCAGGAACTTTTACTCAGAGTTCGTGGCCTTCACCTCAATCCACTGAATATTTTCTGAATTCTTGACATTGGCTGTGACAACCAGACTACCGAGATAAGACCTTCCTGATTCATGCGTCCCGCAGAGAGAGAGAGAGAGAGAGAGAGAGAGAGAGAGAGAGAGAGAGAGAAATAAAACTGTCAAGAAGAGGCCACGTTAACAAACTCAAAGCGATGGTCTGGATAACGTACGGACACTTAGCAGTTTTGCTAGAAATCCTAAACTTATTCTCTTAGAGAGACAGATTTCCCGTTTAGTCCAAATTCCTGATTTCGTAAACAACCTAATGAGGAAGAAGGATTAACGAGAATAAAAGAGCATCGATTTTCGCTAACTCCCTCATAAATCATCCTTTATCACCCTTTTAGGAAACAATTTTATTTCCTCCTTTATTGTAAAAGGAAACACCATTTACGCGGGAGATGAAGAGGCAGGAAATTGAAAAACTGCTTCCATTTTGCTATCCCTAACTGCTAAGCCATTTTACCGAATGATATGTGGTTAAATTCAGCTTTAATGCCAGCATTTATGGCTATAAGAATCGCATTCTCTTTCTAACAAATTCCCTGTAGTAACGATTTATTAACGTTAGCAAATAAGACGAAGCTTTAACAAAGTTCACAAAATAATAGTGATCAATATGAATCAACTATCACAGTGACTATTGTGTAATATTCTCTTTGATGGATTCAAAAGTGTTCATGTAAAACAGAAAATTATGTTTTCATTTCAACGTGATTCAACTACCGAGTTTTGTAATGTTTCTGGATGTCACTTTATATATACATATATATATATATATATATATATATATATATATATATATATATATATATATATATATGAGTATATATATATGTATATATATATATATTATATATATATATATATATATATATATATATATATATATATATATATATATATATATATATATATATATATATATATATTATATATATATATAATATATATATATATATATATATATATATATATATATATATATATATATATATATATATATATAATATATATATAATATATATATATATATATATATATATATATATATATATATATATATATATATATATATATATATATATATATATATAAAAGATATATATATAATATATATATATATATATATATATATATATATATATATATATATATATATATATATATATATATAAGTAAATATTAATATTCTTAAAAGCCAACTGAAACAACACATTACTTTGGAATGAATTCAGGGAGAGGTCGTCCAAGTAAAAGACCTTAAAAAAAACTACAGTCAGATTAGGAATCCTCATTTTCTAGTCTGATGATTCTGATTCGTTCCTTGATTAGAAAATGTCACTGATTAGAGCATTCCTGTGACTTTAGTTTCAGTTTACCAGGATGCTGTATCAGGTTTCCTGAGGACAAAAGTCTCATCTATACGAAAATGTGTGAGATCATTCTCGGTTAAAAGTTTCCTTGAAAGCTGATCTCCTTCCTCAGGTTTCAGGGACATTTTGACCCGAGAGAACCCAGACATTCTGTGTATAGATTACACCTTGCCTTTGAAGAAGTCTCCAGAGCAGAGAGGCTGTCTGTTGTCTGTGTTTATTCAGAAAAGTGGCAGGAAGATTTTGCTTGAAACAAGATGGCATAGTTTCGTTTTTGTGGCAAAAGTAATTCGTTTAAAAGTTTTCAGAAAGGTGAAGAAAAGTTTGTGAATAAAACAAAGGTGAAGAAGAGTTTGTTGAATAAAACGAGGGTAATGGGAGTCACGAATTGAAATAGAAATGGTACTACACTGAATCAAGATGGCTGTTTATGCAATCAACTCTCATTCATAACATTATAGAAAAAACTAAAGCATCGCCAGTTTTGCAGACACAAGGAGTTAAATACGGACTGTGTGACTATTATACAAGACGGTATTAGGCTGTGTAGTCGTTTATTTTGTAATAAAAGAAAACCCTTACAAAATAATACAGGAACAAGAGGCAGATATTTTGTTCCTGTCAAAGAAACGCTTCTTTGATGATGTATAAATGAGGCATTTTGAGTCAAGAAGAACGCGAAGGAAATATTCAGCTATAGAAAGCAAAAGAATTTTTTTTTCTTTTTACATACAAGAAGGGGCAGCGAATGATTAAAAGTTGTCCTTTACGTAGAAAATTTCAATGAAAACATCAGACTGACTGAGTGAATCTTGAAACTTGCTGTTGCTATTTCTGTCTCATCCTCAGAACGTTTCCCTTCTAGACGACTACAGAAGTTAGAGTAACTTGCCCCTTGCCATGAAAACTCCTCAGATAAAAAGTAATAATTGCAAAATGTTCTTGAAATGTTTTCTTTGAAATAATTCAGATCCACCAGATTTACAGAAATGCCAGAAGGAAAGTTGGAGGTGCTTGACCTTCCTCAGGACAGATCTGTTCAGGAAATGTACAGTTGCTTGTTGATAATGTACATCACATGCAATGTAACAACATGCAATGCTTGTTGCCTTATGACAGCATCCCTATTTCAGATTATTTGGAGAACAAACTCTAACTTCATGTCTATGGACTTGACACTTACAGTATATCCATAATAATAGTATTCTAAATTTTCCTGAAAAATCAATTAATATATATATCATTAACGATAAAGCTAATCTTCCCTTTCGTTCTGTGGAGTGAAGGAGAATTTTATCTTTATGTACTGTGAGACAGCATCCAGTATCCTACATTGCACCTTTCCGGAACTAAAGTCTATTTAGTTGTATTTTCCACTTAGAGAAGCAAAACCCAATAACTTCTCTCTAATGGAGAACAGGGGACCACTCCACGTCCTGCATTTACATTCGAGAACAATAAATATTTTATAATTGATTAAAAAAAGTGGAGTGATGCAAATTGAATGGCCAACATTCGTTCACGGAGAAAAGGAACTTATCCTGAAAATACATTCAGCTGTTGACTTCGTTATAGCAGCCATTTTATATGGATGCAAAGAAAGTTGTTTCAGTTGTAAACCCAACGAAAAGGAATAAAATTATAGTTAATACAACACTAGCATTGCTGGAATAAAGGAAGTTTTTTATATTATTTTTTGTAATAAGCTTGACCATTACTTTTTACTATTATTTATTCAGAATCCGTTAGGAAATCTAATATTTTCTTATTACGAGGGAATGTCGGTTTCCGAACATTTTCCTTTATTTCTCAAGGGGAAAGGAGCTTCAAACCAAATGATGTTCTCAGAACAGAGCTTTTAAGAAAATATTCACCGAATAAGCAAATGTTATGTTAATTATATGATAAGGGCTTTTAAACACGATACGTTAGTTTGTGAATTAGGAGATGAGTTGATAAATATACTTTTATGAGAGATGAGGCCTATTTAAATTTACCTTAGAATTAGTTTTCCTTGCCTAAAGGCTCAAGGAGTATTGGGGAGGCCTACCTTCCTGTCAATTTTGAGAGAAAGGCCAGAGAGCGAATAGGGATCTCGCTCAAATTATACACCAGTACTTGAACATGGAAATTGCAACCTGTATCAACAATGAAGATATAAACACAAAAAAGATTAAAGAGAAACTCGATATTGTACTGTGTCAATAATTAAGTGTCCTAAATACGCCCAGTTTAGCCGAAACTCGAGAGATAAGCAATTCAGTTAAAGCAAACAAGAGTTGTTATGAACTCTGAGGGAGGGAGAATGGGGAAGGAAAACACTTGTTTTCCTTATCGAATTATTATTCTTTTTCTCTCATCAACGCTGGTTTGAAAATCCTGATCCATAAATCTCCACTTGAGAGAACTCCCCAAAAAGTGTGGGATCACACTTTTTTTTGTGTACTTATTACTTGTTACCCCATAGTGATATCAATTCCAGTTTATTAAAAAAATGTATAACAGTTACATCTGGTTATGCAAATATCAAAATCTGAATACAGAATATAAGATTTGGGTTATTTAAACAAAAAACCTTTGAGTAAAAAAAGTATATGGCATGTTATCTTATCTAGCCAAAAAATATATATGGTCTTTTTCTGGGTGGAATTATGGTTATATTTTGCACCCATCTCGCACATGCCTGCAGAATGACCATATATTGCAAATTACTTACACCAGAATGCAATGGACAGCTGTACTTAGCGTCCAAATGCACGAGTGTAAATCCCCCCAAAAGTTTTTCTCGTCTGATTTATACTTTTTTTTCTTCTAATTTATATTACTTTAGGCATTATTTAGCTGTTGCCTATATCACCTACTATTTGGTCCATTCTGGAATGAGAGAGAGAGAGAGAGAGAGAGAGAGAGAGAGAGAGAGAGAGAGAGAGAGAGATGAAAATAATTGTAAATCCCGCGTCCCGTGAGAAGAGGAACTTTCATTCAGTGTGGGAGGCCTTCATAAAATACCGCTTGATATTTTCTGACTTCTTGACACTAACTGTGACAACCAGACCACCGAGATAAGAACTTCCTTTGCCGTTATTATTTATCCGCAGAGAGAGAGAGAGAGAGAGAGAGAGAGAGTACACTAGATAAACACTGGAGTTGAGTTTTAATTAACTTCAAATCTTTTGAGAAATGTTTTCAGCTCGTAACCGATTTTTACACAAATGATGAGATTATAATTTCTAAGTCTCTAATGTCAAGTTTGAAAAAAGATGAAAAGAAAAGTTACTAATTCAATTGAAGGGTTCCATTAATTAACTCCTCTGCGCTTTTATTAGCGTTGAATCTTTAAATCTTTACAGTCTTGTTTTAAAGTGTATATAAAATTATTTACAAAGTCTTTTATTGATTAAAAGTCTTATAAATTCAGAGTGGCTTAAACATTCATACCAAGGGGTGGTGCATTGATAATTGTATCCTTGCAGTATTAAAGAACAAATTGCTGAGAATGTTCAGTATATTTATCGAAAGTAACACACTGATGTGGCTTATAAACAAGAGCTAACACAAACATGTATTAGGTGTGTACAATTGTATTAAATTGTTCTACAACAAGAACCGAGTGTCAAAACTTTGCTGAGGAAAGGAAGGGTCACAATAAGGCTGACTAGTGACTATTTAAACTCTTCATTTAAAAGTTCCAAAGTTACAGACTTGATAACCATAATTTTTGGTTGGGACAGAGAACATGGAATCTCCCACAAAGTTATTTTGTTTTTGTTTAGGTTTTGCATAAGGTTCTTTTATCTCTGGAATGTAAATATGGTTAAGTGTAAAGGAAGATTCAATTGGTTTTCTTTATGTAATGTGGAATGGAAATGTATGATACACTATAATTCCTTCTTGAATTTCCTATAAATGCCTTCTCTCTCTCTCTCTCTCTCTCTCTCTCTCTCTCTCTCTCTCTCTCTCTGCATTTATTTATTTAAAACTATCCATTGCTGGGAAATATGAAGTTAATATATGAAATTAAGATAAATTGGCCATTTCCAAACCTCAAGAGGGTCGAAGGAGAATATGGATACAGTTCATCATAGACGAAGTGGACAGAATCTCTCTCTCTCTCTCTCTCTCTCTCTCTCTCTCTCTCTCTCTCTCTCTCTCTCTCTCTCTCTTATAATGAATTTCGTAAAAGTTCAGAAGGGTCTTCAGGAAATCCAGTGGAAGGTAACTACAATTTCAGCGGCAAATAACTTTGATGGATTACACTCTGTTATTCTACCGTGTTAAATGTAATAACCGAATTACACTTTAAGGGTAAAACGAACAGATTACCTTCATTAGCAATTAATTCCTTCCCTTCTCTTTCTCCTGATATAAATGTCAAGGTTAATTAGTCAATCAGCAACCCACAATCTGTTAATTAATATCTTCTTGGTAACACCAAAGACGCGTCCACTTGTTCCTCAATTAATAAACTCTGATGCCTTGAGATAATTCGACATAATTCCCATTTACATATTCAAGAGTAACTTCTTCTTAACTGCTAAACATAAAGTATGAAATGACATTTAATATTTTCCTGCCATGTATATTAATTACCATTACCATTTCCCTCGCTCCCATAAATACCATAATGGAATGTACCTTTTCCCATGAGCCTTCCGGTTCAGGTCAAAGTGAAACTGAATCTGTTTTGTTTTCAATTTTGGTTATAAATCTGACTACGAATGAAATTCTGGTTAGTGATGCCACTAAAAGCTTATTAACTTGATTAGCAATCTTCATTAACTTGGAATGTTTATGTGCGGGAGAAAGGAAAACAGAGAGAAGATGTTAACCAGTCAATTAACCAAAATCCGAGTGACAAAGAATAATTCTGGTTCATAATTCGCCTCAAGGAATAATCTCAGTAATCTAATCTGGTCTTAAATCTTGATTCATCTTAATATTCCATAAGTTAATATTTCAATAAATGCTGATATTTCTCTTGATTATATTATTAATATTAAGAAAGTTGCTCAATAATAATGATTCCTCTTCACCAACAGATTCTCAAGCCTTGTAAACTCTGGGATTCTTTCCTCTCCTCCGTGTTTTTAAATCACCACATGATTCTGATTTCCTCTTTTAATAAGTCTTTTGTGTTGTCACCGGGCCAACAGATTGACATATTTCATTTGGTCAAGAAAACCTTTATTTGAAAATTTAAAGAAAAGTCAATTTTTTTCGACTCATCCGCTATGGAAATTGAACCAGAAAATATTTTTGTAAAAGAAAAATGAAAAGGAAATTTCAAGGCCTTTTCGGTCAAAGGAACTGAAATATAAAATTCGGGCCAAAGGCCAAGCGCTGTGACCTATAAGGTCATCCAGCGCTGAAAGGCAATTTCAGAGTAAAAAGGTTGGAAAGGTGCAACAGGAGGAAAACCTCGTAGTTGCACTGTGGATCAGTTGTTAGAGAGGGTGGAAAGTCAGACGAAAGAAAGAGAATATGAACGGAGATACAGTCAAAGGAATGGAAGGGGTTGCAGCTAAGGGCAGGAGGGACGCTGCAAAGAACCTTAGGCAATGCCTACAGTGCACAGCATGAGTTGCACTGACGGCACTTCCGTCCGAAGGCGGGTGCGAAGTAAATGAAACAATATTATTTTATTATTATTATTATTATTATTATTATTATTATTATTATTATTATTATTATTATTATTATGCCGAAGATAAAACCTCTGCAAATGGAACAACCTCACCAAAGGAGCCACTGATTTGAAATTTAAGATTCAAAGAATATGGTGCTCATTAGAAAGAAGTAAGAGGAGGTAAAGGGAAATACAGAAAGAAGAGATCACTTATTAAAAAAATAAAAAAATAATAAACGCAAATTAATAAATATATAAAAATGTAAGTAAATTATCAAAGTATCCTTATGATCATTCCATCTATAATCCTGTGCTATGCTGTGTTGAGGCGTTTCATAATGAGTGTGGCTTTTATTTTGACTGCTTGTTTCCTATTTCATTCTCTCAATCCTCACAAATATTCTTGACTGGGGAAAGATGCCACAAACTTTTGCAATAATTTATTTCTTTATTATTTCTGGTATGGAATTCGACCTCCTTTTTTCCAAACGGAACATATACAGGTTCGCTTATGCTAAGATTTCCCATTTATTTATTTTTTTTTACGTTTTCCAATAGGCCTTGATTGATTAGGAATTTGGGTCTCTCTCTAAGAGGAAGTAAAGGGAAATATAATAATAATAATAATAATAATAATAATAATAATAATAATAATACACACACATTAATAATAATAATATTATTATTATTAATATTATTATTATTATTATTATTATTATTATTATTATTATTATTATTATTATTATTATTATTATTATTATTATTATTATTATTATTATTATTATTATTATTATTACCAACTCAAGAAGGAAACAGAAGAGATGTTAACAGCGGCACAAGATCAGGCCCTAAGAACCAGATATGTCGAAAGAACAATACATGGAAATAACATCTCACCCATATGCAGGAAGTGCAATATGAAAGACGAGACCATAAACAACATAGCAAGCGAATGTCCGGCGCTTGCACAGAACCAGTACAGAAATAGGCATGATTCAGTAGCAAAAGCCCTCCACAGGAGCCTGTGCAAGAAACGTCAGCTAGCTTGCTTTAATAAGTGGTACGAATACCAACCTGAGGGAGTGATAGAAAACGATCAGGCAAAGATCCTCTGGGACTATGGTATCAGAATAGATAGGGTGATACGTGCCAATAGACCAGACGTGACGTTGATTGACAAAATCAAGAAGAAAGTATCACTCAATGATGTGGCAATACCATGGGACACCAGGGTAGATGAGAAAGAAAGAGAAAAAACTGGTAAGTATCAAGACTTGAAAATCGAAATAAGAAGGATATGGAAAATGCCAGTGGAAATTGTACCCATCATCATAAGACCACTAGGCGCGATCCCAAGACCACTGAAAAGGAATCTGGAAAAACTAGATGCCGAAGTAGCTCCAGGACTCATGCAGAAGAGTGTGCTACTAGAAACAGCGCACATAGTGAGAAAAGTGGACTCCTAAGGAGGCGGGATGCAACCTGGAACTACACACTATAAAAACCACCCAGTCGAATAGGATGACTGTGATAGAAAAAAAAATTGTATATATATACATATATATACATGTCCATGTATATACACACAAGTACATAAGACATACATGAATTAAACCAGGCGGGATAATCTCGTAAAGGGGAAACGGCTGATGTAGAAAGTATAATTGTTGTTTGTGGAGTGACAGTGGGTGGACGTAAATTCAGGCGGAAGACGAACAATAAAAAGTGGGGGAGAAAAACGCGAACCTTAATAAAAGCGTGCATAACACACAAATGGAAATTCCTTATATTATCTAGGATTTTGTGAAACATAATAAAAATGTCATGTTTTTACTCTAGACGAACTATGCACTTAGATATTCTCTAAATTAAGAAAAATGCGGATTTCCAGCCCTTCAGATTATTTTACAGCAAAATAGTTTAATGCCCTTTCAGGTCAAAGGACTGTTCATCAGGCCTGTATAATTTTCACACATCTACCGTACATTTGTAACTTATTGTATTATTGCTCATTTGAACAGTGAATATATTTAAATTCATGTTTTGCAATTACAGTCTATAAGCAGCAATTTTCTATAAATAGTAAGTACTTACCGCCTGGAACAAAAACAAATGAATATACTGTACATCTGAAAAAATATATAGATCGTGCTCGATTGTTATTATTGTTATTATTATTATTATTATTATTATTATTATTATTTAGAATCTTATGGAACAAAACCACCACAGGGGCCATTGACTTGAAATTGAGACATCCGAAGAAAATGGTGTTCATGAGAAAGAAGTGACAGATGGTAAAAGGAAATACAGAAAGAAATCACCTATTAGAAATAAAAAAAATGAATTAACAATTAATAAATAAATAGATAAAAATGTAAGCAACTTATTAAAATACAAGGAGACTTGTATTAGGGTAGTAATGCACTGCATCTTCGCTTGGTGAAAATGAATGTAACAATTAGCAAACCGAATTTGATTTCTAGAAAAATTAGTTCGTTGTTTCATAGGGCAGCAGCAAAGAAACACAGTCCCATATGACGACCCAGAACCAGAATGATTATTTCGACGAACACTCGAGGGAAATCTGTCTTTTCCTTGTTAGCCTCGAAGGGAACATTCTCCCCGAAACGAGGTTTCAAAATGAACTGGGAACTTTTGCGGAAGCAAAATTCTCGTGAGTCTGAGATTTATTTTATGTATGTTGCCATGTTTTCCATTTTCTGTCGTGCTGTTACCTTGGCGTAGAAAAGTGTATAGAATCTAGGCAAAGGCCAAGCGCTGGGACCTATGAGGGTGAAAAGGTTTGAAAGGTATAGCAGAGGGAAAACCTCGAAGCAGTTGCACTATGAAACAATCGTTAGGAAAGGGTTGAGGAAAGTTAGATAGAAGAAAGGGAATATGAACGGAGGTGCAATGAAAGGAATGAAAAGGGTTGTAGCTAGGGTCTGGAACGGACGCTGCAAGGAACCTTAAGTAATGCCTACAGTGCACCGCGTGAGATGCACTGACGGCGTTACCCCATATGGGGTTCCTGGCGAAAGTAGTGGAGGTCCTCTGCAAATCAGTCCTGACAAAAACTCCGCCACAAAAGCTCTTTTGGGGAAACTTTCCTCTGGTGCTCGTACGTGCGAGAGCGTTGGTGTCTTAACTGACCACCTAAACATATCACACCAACATGAAACTGCTGTTTGTTTGTTTTTATTATTCTTTTTATTTCACTCTGGGTTTATTTCGTTTGGAACTTGAACTAAATTGGAGGTAACATTGCAATAAGAGAATTTCTCAGAAATTTTTCAAAGTTAAATTAACAGGCATCTTGGTATGCATATTCCTTTGCTGATATAATTCCTTTTAGAAAATATTTGATTATTGTGAAGAAAACTAATTTTACCTTAAAAATAAAGTGAGAAGCCGTAAACACGAAAAGGCATCGGTAAAACTACTACTGAATTTTTATATTTCTCAAAAACTACTTTCCTTATTTCATTCATATAGTCCAATAAGTATTCCTGAAATTTCATATTTTCAGAAAAATACTCCTGAATACATCCTTCTTATCCGAAAACTACTCATTAATTCATCCATATTTCCCAGATATTAAAAGTCGGAGTCATCGTCTGTATATACTTAATTAACATATTGAAGTGATTTCGAATTTTGGAGGAAGTCCATTTTCAACTTAGGAGGGATTTGAGGAGGTATTTGAGAGACAAAGACTTATCCAAGCTATAGTGTCAGGGATTTGAAAAGGTTCTTTGTCTGAACCAAAGGAGAATCAGTGAACACAAGTAAGTATTAATTAACATCAGCCAGAAATGATATTTAGGAAGACTATTCACTAAAAATTGACAGAAAAGGCCTTGTCAGGTTTACCCTTTAGTTTCAAGGTGTTCAAATGATAGTATAGTAGGCTTAGTAGAACTAGTAGCCATAGCGGTATTATGAGGGCCTTTATTCCTCACACCGTTGGACTGTGGCGCAGTCTCCCTACTGAGGATCTTGTGCAGTTGGCATTTTGGAAGTTCAAGCTAAGATGCAGTGCATTACTACCCTAATACTATTCTCCTTTCATTTTAATATTTTTTTTATCTGTTTAGTAATTTACTATTATTTTTCTTCTTTAATAAGTGAGATCTCTTCTTTCTGTATTTCCCTTTACTTGCTCTTACTTCTTCCTCATCAAGCAGCAAGTCCCAGTGAGTAGGAGAGGCTGGGAAGGAAGGGAGGAATTTTATGTTACAGAGAAAGGATGAGACTTAAACTTCCTGTCAGATCAAGTGTAATGCTTAAGACGAAGACATAGCGACGGCAGATTGTAGCTTTAGTCTTGAGAGAAGGAGACTAAAAAGGAAGGGAAGGATGTGAGAGAGAGAAAAAGTGTGGTCATAGCTGACTTTATTGAGTGAGCAAGAGATTGGTGGTGGTGACTGGAAGGTGATGCTGGTTTTTTGTAATTAATGGAAGATGTTCTTTGCTTATACTTGAGACGGCTGTGTGCCATCACGGCTTGCTCATAGAGCAGTCCGTAAGTCATTTGGTGAAGTGGGATGCAGTATGGATGTCTAAGAGGTGCGTTTTATTGGGGGTGGGGAAGAGAGGGAGAAAAAATTAAAATAACAGTTAAAAAATAAACATAAATGAATAACTTTAAGGAAGAGACGAAGGTAAAATTAAGATAAGAATATATATCCATATGAGTGAAAAAATAATTACAATTTAAATAAAAGAATAATTAACTCAATAAATGAATAACTCTCTCGGCTTGAATACTAGCACTGACATGAATGATTAGATAGATGTGTCAGTTAATTTGATAGACAAAAACTATTTAGTAAGGTGTAAGTAAAACCAAGGAACTTTACAAGTTTGATAATGCTGCTAGGGATCATAAAGTGATAAGCATATTGAAGGTAAGTTAATGATATCATGACTGAGCAACTGATTGGAAAAAGGTCATAAAATACGTAGGTTAGTGACAGGTCAGTTGCTGTGAAGATGTTGAGCCTTACCCTGCAGATTCTGAAAAGGTCTCAGTGGAGATGAGTTATTTTGCGTCAGCCTGAAAAGAGGTAAATAAAAAGAGAGACACTTTTGCAGAAGGTAAATATGAGATGATGAGTAATATGAGACAGTGTTTGGCATGGGGCCCGTTTTTGTTTACCTGGGTGGTGGGTAGGAGCAGAGGAATGCTTAGAATTCTTCAATGTTTTCAGATATGTTTGTTACCAGTTTGATGTTTGTTAGCGGGGCCTCTGTAAAGTTCCGCTTCAGGGGAAAAGTCTCCAGTCAGTGTAACAGGTAATGATCCAGTGGCTCAGCCACTACTTGTTCACGGTATGTGCATGCTCTGTTTTCTAAATTGATTAACTGCCAGGTGCACGTATATCCTAACCGGAGCTGACTGATGGTGTCTGCGAGTCTTCTGTGTATGTTCCTGGAAAGAGAAAAACTTTGTAATTTGGTGTTTTCTACATGCCATTTTGCAGACCTGGATCCTTGGAGAAGTGACTGACGAACTTTGCTTTGGGCTACATTTTAGCAGTACCTGAAAATTTTTATCTGTTTCATTTGCATGAGGGACTGATTTAGGGCAATACTGACTGTATTGCATTGCAGAGTGCTTTTTGCAAGTTGTTCTGTCTTTTCATTTCCTTGGATTACTATGTGGCTGGCAATCCAATTCAGTGTCATTTGCCTTCCCTTGCTCTGATGAACGAAGGCTGTAACTTTTGTGCTGGTTAGGATGTGGACATTTTCAGTGTGTGATTCATTCTTTATAGTGAGAATTGCACACTTTGAATCCGTGTGGATTGCTGTTTTTCCTGCCTGGTTTAGGGAGTCTTCTAGCGCCTTTTGGATGCCAACTAGGTCCGTTTGCAGAGTGGAGGCATTGTTTGAAAGTCTCCAGCTCACTTTTAGGGAGTAGGAGACTACTGCTGCAGCTGCTGCTGGTATATTTCGGTCCACTGAACCATCTGTGTATTAAACGTTAGGGGCAGATGTTTTGTGCCAGAGAGCAGAGTGCCTTGTTTGCCGGGAGAAGAGTGAAATAGAAATTGAAGGGGATGGGGGGCCAAGGAGTGAGCTTGATATAGTTGTTGCTGGGTGTTTTTCTCTTAGTTACAGCAGCAGCTTCTTGCACGTTGATCCTTCTCAGAGTGGCGAGGAGGTTGCCCATATAATTCCTGGGAGGATTGAGTTCCTCATGCAAGTTTAGGATTCTAGTTATTTGTCCCTCAAAGGGCAATCCCTATTGCTTTTCTAGGTTTTGACAATGGTGAAGGCATTTCTTTGACCAACTCTGGAAGGGAGAGGGGAAAGGTTGGTTTCTGCTCTGAGTAGGCAGAGTTTTGTCCACATTGGGGCACCTGCAATGATCCTCATTGCATTGTTTCGAATCACTTCAAGCGAGCAGACCCGAGGGTGTGTCATCTTTGTGAGCACCAGCTCCGCATATTCCACTACAGAGCGGGTGGTTTGAATGTAGAAGATTCAGAGTAGATGACTTGATGCACTTTGGCAAAGTGAAGTGATTCTTTTCATCGCATTTAGGCAACATTGGTCTTCTGCTTCAAGTGCTGTATTTCATTTGCCGATGAGCGTTTATGATTTATATTCACTTCCAGGTACATGAATCTCACACCCATTCTATGGGTTTTCCCATGATGGGGAGACTATTGGATTCGTGAGTGTGCTTGATGGCCATGGCTTTAGTTTTGTCAGTGTTGATTTTGAGGCCAAGTTCTTTGCACTTACCTTACATCAAGTATAGTGATTGCTGGGTTTTCTGCAGTTGAATGTCGCCTGGTTGCTGGGGCCACACTAGGCAGACATCATCTGGATAAATAAAGATTTCTACTCCTTTGGGTAGGTTCTGTGTAGCGAGATTTTCCATGAGGACATTGAAGAGAAAGGGACTGATTATTCCTCTCTGCGGGGTCCCATTTTCATGTTCATTGAACTCAGAGTGGGCTCCTTCAAAGTAGACTCTCGTTTCTTGATTCTGAATGCACTTTTGTGTCCATGCCAAGAGATTACCTTTTATGTCTTTTTGAGCAAGTGAAGAGAGTATGACAGTGGAATTTGCCAACTCATAGGCTTTCTCAAGGTCGAGGAAGACAATTAAGGCTCTCCTTTCATTTATTATGGACAGGACATCAGTTATGCATTCCTGAGTTCCAATTTCCTTCCTGTATGTATAGATACGTGGCTGTTGGGGGGCTGCTTTCTAGAGTAGTCTGTTGAGGACCATCCTCTCAGCTACCTTTTTGGTGCAGCTAATTAAAACAATGGGTCTGTAGGTGCCTGGCTGTTTTGGTTTGGGAATTGGGTTTATGTCCTGCTGGTTCCATTTCCCCTGTCTGATTCTTATGACATAGGTCTTGTTGACCAGCATTAGGTATACTGTTTTTGCAGATTCGCCCATATTCTTGAGCATGCTGTAGATTATAAGGTCAGATTCAGGTGCAGTATCCTTTGCTTTCTTTAACACAAAGTTTAATTCCTCCATGGTGAAGGGAGTGTCTGTTTTGCCATGGGTGTTGCAGGTTTCAAGTACACTCCTGCTTCTGAGATGTTCTAATGCTCTTATGCATTGCTGAGTGTCAAGGGAGAGGTTGACAGTCTTCGCCCAGTCAGCGAAATGCTGTGTTACTCTGTCAGCTTCACTTTGTGGGTCAGAGTGAGTGACATTTATGGAATTTTTTTTACCAGAGACTTTGTTGAACCAGTTCCACAGCTTGGCAATGGGTGTGAGATGGTGTACAGTCTGCACCATTGAAACCAGGTTTCTTGTCTCACTTCTTTGGATGCCTGAGCAGAGTGAGCTGAGACTTCAATCAGTGTGGCATGCAAGCTGTCTGTTCTGTACCTTCTGAAGAGTTTTCTCACTTGGTTTAATCTTTTTTTCATCTCCTTTATCTGAGAGTTGTAGTACCAGGCATCTTTGTGGTTTGTTTGTGGTGGGGTATTTCTTTTTTGGCATGGATGCTCTAGCGGCACTAGTTATGTTGTTGCAGAAATTTTGTAATGTACAAACATCTTGCAAAAATGATTTATGTATTCTGTGGACCAGGTAGTCATGTGATTTAAAAAAGAGTTCTAATTTGCAAACTCAGGGTTCCACCTGGGAGGGGAAGAGGAGGGGGAGGAGACTCCTTAACAGTAGCCTTGTCTGCAAGGCAAAGTGGTCACTGATAAGAATGGGGAGCAGTTCCCATATTGCCCCTTCCTGCAGGTTTTTGGAAACCAGAGTGAGGTCCATTCTACCACTGTGTAGATGTGTGGGCTCATTGCACTGTTCAACAATTTTACTTCTGGGAATTCCTGGAATAGAAAGTGCAGGTGTCGTTCTGCAGGCTTGGTTTGTTGTCTGTAGTAAGGGCATTTTCTCAGGAGGCTGCATCAAAAAGTGCATCTGCTTCTAGGGTGCTATTTGGTGCTCTGTAAACATTGTAGAATGTAACAGTTGTGCCCTCTAGAATGATTTTGACGCTTAATATTTCTGCTTCTGGTCCACAGTCTATCCTTGGAATCTGGGAGGAGGGAATACTGTTTTTGACCATTGTTAGGAGCCCTCTTAAAGAGTCCATGTGATGTGTCTGGTATACAGTGTATCCTTTGAAGAAAAAGGACAGGTGTTCTCTAAGGAGTGTTTCTTGAAGAGTAATGATATCATGATTTCCTAGGGATATTTGCAACTGCAGTAATGCAAATTTGGAGCATATGCCGAGAATGTTCCATTGAAGTATTTTCAGCAGTTCCCTGTCATCATTAGGGGGTGAATTTGGGTTTGCGTCAGAGCTGGTGGTGGAATCGGTGTTTAGCTTTTTCGGTAAGGGTTTGGGTTAATGGGATTTCTGCCAATTCAGTGAAGGCAGTCATGATATTCTTCATGAAGTGTATGATTTCATCCTTGTTGAATTTCCACTCAGTCATTGGGTTGTCTTGTGTTGTAATCCCTGATGATACAAGTACATCTTGTGTAAGGAGGTAGAGTAATATTTGAGGCATGTTCTGTTGCATGAGTAGGGGGCTTGGAGAGACAGAGTTGTACAGTTCAGGGGAGGGGATAGGGATGGAGGGAGCAAGATGAGAAGGAGAGGACGGAATGTAGGAGAAGGTGAAGTATAGACTGGAAAAGGAGAGGGGGTAGCTTAGGAGGGGGGTGGTGAGTTGGGGGGAAAGGTAGCCTTGGAGTGGGGAGGAAGAGGGCCTTGCTGTCTGGTGGGTCAGGGTTGTCTCTGTGGTTTTGGAGGGAGAGGGAGGTTTCGAGGAAGTGGATTGGGAAGAGGAGGGTCATGATTGGGAGTAGTTCGCGCAGGAGGAGGGGGCTACCTAGGCATGTGCTCCCCCCATGAAAAATATCAAAATAATAATATTGAAGATTTAGATAATAATATAAGTGATAAATATGAAAATGGGAAAAAATAAAAAAAAATCTATTATAGAAATAATACAATTTTGAGAAAAAAATAGTAACAATAATAATAAAAACAATCTTAATGATAAAATATATATATATATATATATATATATATATATATATATATATATATATATATATATATATATATATATATATATATATATATATATATATATATATATATATATATATATGTATATATATATATATATACTATATATATATATACTATATATATATATATATATATATATATATATATATATATACTATATATATATATATATATATATATATATATATATATATATATATATATATATATATATATATATATATATATACTATATATATATATATATATATATATATATATATATATATATATATATATATATATATATATATATATATATATATATATATATATATATATATATATATATATATATATATATATATATATATATATATATATATATATATATATATATATATATATATATATATATATATATATATATTATATATATATACATATATATATATATATATATATATATATATATACATATATATATATATATATATATATATATATATATATATATATATATATATATATATGCATATACATATACATATATATATGAAAATTGGTGCCCCCTTGAAATTTTTCTGGATCTGCTAGAGATTTGTAGTTTACCTTTCATGCATGCAATGTGCTGGAGCCAGCCAGGACATTTCTTCTGTCAGACATGGTGCTTTCCTCTACAGTTAGGGCAACATGCAAGGGTTGGCAGGACAGCTTTGAATTTGGCCAGACAGACTTTTCTTGGGTGTCGGCGGCTACATATGCCACAGATTTCGACCCCTGTGGGTCTTTCCTAGTGGTGCCTGAACCGATGGCACTTGAAACATTATAAAGGTTCTGGGGTGTAGTTTTCCGCTGGGAAGAGTCCCAGATTCCTAGATTCATCTGAAAGGGTATGGGTCCTTTAAAGGTACATATCACCTTTTTGAGTAGGGTGGTTTGGCCTGTGCTAATGCACCTCTCTGCACTCATGATGCAGGGTTGGTTCTCAAGAGGGGTGAGTTGTAATTCGGTTGGGTAGTTGCAAACTACTGTTTTCATCAATCACTCAGCAGGGTTAAGCATAACAAGCTCAGGGGTGTTTTTCAAGAATTCTAGTTTCTTGATTCTTTGGGGTGATTGTGAAATTTCCCTTCAGGTTTGGTTTGGCAGTCATGATTAGTGATGGGTTTGCTGTTTCCAGGGCAGCTACCTTTGCATAGGAAAGTGCCCTGAATTTGGGCGGATCATTATCACCAGATTTTTGCACAATTATGTTAACAGGTTTTGGGACATGCTGAAAATCTATGTGAAGTACCTTTGTTTTTGGTTTTTCCTCTGAACTTGTGCCCAGAATTCTACCTTGTCCGAAAGGGAGGGCTCCTCAGTCACATGCTGGTCAGGGGCTGAGTTTTCTGTAACTGGGGTCATCGTGGCAGTGTCCATTTCCACAGAAGTTGGGGTTATTTCATTGTCCGATTGGTCAGAGTCCATAAATCCTCCTCCTGGCGGGGTCTGGGGCACTGGGGAGGGTGAGGGAGGAGAGGGAGACCGATCTCTTCCTCGTCATCTTACCTGTTTATGACAAAATGTCTTTTCTTCACTCTTCACAGAAAGTTGGTTTTTTCTTAACACAAAATTTCACTAGTCGCTGAAATTTCTCCAAGAAGCTGATCGTCAGAGAAATAGCGGAAAATTGTTGTCCTTGGCTGGTAAAGCACGATGTCACACAACACAGCGGTGGGAGAGCACAAGGCAAACTCCAAGAGCTCATCCGAGACTGTGTTCATGTTGGGTCCTACTTTTTATATACATGGTGGTCAGCAGGGGGTCAACTCATCCTGACTTCTGATTGGCCAAGGTGAAACGTGGGCAGCTCATTGGCTAGCGAGAAGTTTCTTCAAGAAAAAATCTCATACTTGATGGTCGCATTACTGTAGTCTAGCTGACCGGCAGGGCTGGTGCGTGACGTCACTGCGTGGTGTGTGACGTTGTGTGACGTCACTGCCTGGTATTATCCTGTGAATATTCTCATTGGTCGCCAGGTGGCTCACAGGATCTTGCATTGCAGAATTGGGAGTGTCACTTGCTATGGTGTCTATTGCTGGTCTTTGCACAGGAGGTCGTCTAATGCTGGTGGGTAGGAACTAACTTCCAGGGTCGTATTTAATGAGCTCTTTACTTGCTGTATCGGAGAGTTATTAGCGCAGTGCAGTAACCAAGAAAAGTCAATCATTAGAAAAATAGAGAAAACTCTATATAAACTGAATGCAGCTGATGCAGCAATCACTTTCAATAATACTTGTTTGAAAGAGGGTCCACTACTCACATATAATAATAATAATAATAATAATAATAATAATAATAATAATAATAATAATAATAATAATAACAACAACAACAACATCAAAAATAATAATAATAATAATAATAATAATAATAATAATAATAATAATAATAATAATAATAATAATAATAATAATAAAGGAATCGAGAACAACCAATTGATGACTGGTGACTTGCCGTCACTCGATCGCCCCATTGGTTCTGGCCTCGCTGTGCCCCATTCCCCCTCTCTTATCAGGCTCATTCTCATTAGTGAGTTTAATGTCATTTCAGTCCAGTTACGGTAACGACATTAAATGTCCGATAAAAAACCAAAATGGTTCGGATAGAGGAAATATGTGAGGTGTCTTCATTAAAGTTTGAGGCAATTGAGGTCTGATAATGTTAAATAAGAGTGGATATTTTGAGAGAGAGAGAGAGAGAGAGAGAGAGAGAGAGAGAGAGAGAGAGAGAGAGAGAGAGAGAGAGAGAGAGAGAGAGAGAGAGAGAGAGTAGGTTACTGTTCAATTTTCCAGTCGTCATCTGAACTGGGAGCCATAAATGTTAACACGTCTAACAAATAAACGAAACATGGCAGATAGTCTATTGGGGAATCTGAGTAAGAGACGAAAAATGTGTCTATGATTAAAAATAAAATCATTTTTATGTAAACAATTCACGCTTGCAAACTCTTCACAAGATGAACAATACTGAAACCTTGAACAGGCTCAGTATCTGATATAACATAGAGCGTCGTTGTACAGAACATTGAAGTAAATAAGCTATGTCATTATTCATGTCCTGTTGACAAAACTGAAGACTTACTCACTCGACCAGAGTACTATGTCATGATGCGTGTGCGTGCGTGCGTGCTTTAAATTTTGCCACCAGAACTTTGCACCTTCGCCGAAATTCTACAAAACAATTTTGCTTCATAGGTGCAAGCACTACTTCCGACAAGCAGCCGAACGCGAGTCAGTGCGAATATTGAATGAATTATCCACTGGAACCAGTTATTAAATGCATTTTCAGCTTAACCTGTAAATGCAGGGAATAAGATAAGGTACTCAGGAACATTTTTTCCATTTTCTAGTTTAGGCAGAGAATTAGCGAATGAGTGGCCATCACAATTGCAACATTATCGAACATTACCGCACGTTTCGGTATAATGGCAATTATTGGACGGTAATTACAGCGTGAACTGTCTCTGATGCTCTTGTGGTCTGTGGAATTATAGTTGTTTGTGAAGATTTTTTTTGAAACAATATATACCTGCACAAAATTTCCATCTATATATATATATATATATATATATATATATATATATATATATATATATATATATATATATATAATATATATATATATATATATATATATCTTTTACATTCGAATAAGGTAATACCTTTCTTATTACCGCAAACTAAAAATTAAAGTTTAAGCAATTAAACATCTTTATTCTTCTAACAAACAATGTCACAGAAACTGGATCAACCTCTCTCTCTCTCTCTCTCTCTCTCTCTCTCTCTCTCTCTCTCTCTCTCTCTCTCTCTCTCTCTGTGAGAGAAACAAGGCCATCAAGGTCTGAATTTTCTTGCAAATCGTCGAATACTTCAGCTCAACGGCCGCCATTACTCGGTAATTAGAAGGTGTAATGTCCTCCAGGTAAAGTGAGTAGTAGTTCCACAACACTGGTTCTGGTCTCATGACTTTCTGGGACCGTATCGAGGACTTTGGCTTTTGAAATAGTCTGCGGATTAATGGTCTTGCGGAGTTCATTTTCCTAGATTGGTCCAGCTCTTTCGAGCAACTCAGGTTTGCAGTTGAAATCGGTTAGTGCTATTGCATTCTCGCGCAATTTACTGAATATCCTGATCTTTCTCTGAAAATATTTTGTACGAAAACTTCATTTCCTGAGACCATTTCGGGGGGAAAATATATTCCCAGGCATCTAAATAAGCAAGACAACGCCAAACCTTCTCGCCCAAAATGTTAAGTATACAGATCTTTATGCAAGAGGATTTTGCCGGAAAAACATTATTTCCTGAGACCATCTCTCGGGGAAAGCAACACTTTCTGGCACAGCATTCTCAGCTCAAGGGAGCTGGGAAACTGATAACATTAATATGGTGTATACGCTCTGCAATCCGTAATAAGCATACTCATATGTTCCTCTTTACCTTCTCATAAATATGCAGTTTCATCCACTCATAACAAATGCATTATAAAATATGTTTCCGTGATATTTATAAACAGCATCACTCAATATATATCCACTGAATGGAAGCCATTCGTTCAGTAATGGAAATCTGGGTTCAAAAGCTTGATGGCTTTGGTCTGGAGAGAAAGTTGTGTGCGTTAACATCAAACTGAAGAAGATGCATAAATATGTATTCCATGAATGTATTTAGTCCAAAAGCCACGCGCTGAGACCTATGAGGTCATTCAGCGCTGAAAGGGAAATTGAGAGCTAAGAAGGTTACAATGGCACAATAGGAGGAAAATCTTCTTCAGTTACACTATGAAACAATTGTTAGGAGAGAGTGGAAAGTAAGACGGAAGAAAGAGCATAAGAACGGAGGTACAGCTAGGGGCTGAAGGGACACTGCAAAGAACCTTAAGAAAAACCTAAAGTGCACCGTGTGAGGTGTACTGACAGCACTACCCCTTCACGGGGAACATGGGACAGTGGCTTGATATCGATATCTACATCCGAAAAAACACTGAATGTCTACGATTTCCAGAGAAGCGAAAAATGATGGAAAGAAACCAACGAGGGTGACAGAGTGACGGCTTCTGCGTACATATTTTCCTCCTAAAACTAAAACCTCCTCTATTCCTGGAGGTCGTTTCTGGCGTAACCCCAAAACTTGTTTGAATCTTCCCAGAAAAGAATATTGAGGCTGCTTCAAAAATTACTGGGAAAAGTCTTCATAAAAGTTAAGGCGAAAAATCAGATCAAGGAGACACCACACGATATCGTTCTTTTTTTTCTTTTTTCTCTTTTATTTATCTTCTTAAGGAAGTTCGTACCGCAAGTTGCAGGCTTGTGGGAGCCGAGAGAGTCTTTGTAAAACGTCTTAAGGTGCATCTTTTGTCGAAACTTTTATATGTTTTATATATGATTTATTTCTTGGGAAACGTCGTGATGTTAAGACTCTACAGCGTGCAAATCGGTACTACTTGGATCTGCTAAGCTGTCTTCAATTCGACTTCTAAATTGCAAAACTAAATATGTAAACTAATCAATAATAAATATATATAGTCAAATCCTCTGCTGTACTATTTTGTAATTAAGAAATGAACAGATGACAAACGCCAACATCGTCATTCCAAAATTCCTCATAGCCAGAAAATAGGTGAAGAGATTTCTGAAAGCTCTCCCGTCAAAGATTTTCAAAACATGACGCCATGTCCCCCCAAAAGTGGATAAAGTTGACCAAAAAAGTTTTTCATACGACGGTTTCTTCTAAGACACAAAGGAAAAAATCTCTTGTGATTTAAATAAGTCAGTGGGAAGAGAGTAGATTATCAAGAAAATCTTTATTTTCCGCTTTTCGTTATTCATTTGTTATTCATCAAAAGGAGGTCTTTAGGGGAATATGCGTTCTTTAAAGGATGCTGATCGGAATTAGGAGTTAAAATGGATGTTCTGATTTTCTCAGTGATATTTAGTACAGTATAAGGCAAAGGAGTAGGATAATCACCTCTTTTGCCTCTTGAAGGATATTAGATTCTTGGTGAACGGAAAGACACATAGGAACATACACACACGCACACACTCACTCACTCACATATATATATATATATATATATATATATATATATATATATATATATATATTATATATATATCTGTCTATGTATCTATCATATATATATATGTATATATATATATATATATATATATATATATATATATATATATATATATATATATATATTTTTATATGTATATCTATATCTATATATGTGTATACATACACAATACATATATATATATATATATATATATTATATACATTATATTATATATATATATATATATATATATATATATATATATATATATATATTTATATTTATATATGTATATATATATATATATATATATATATATATATAGATATAGATATACATATATATATATATATGTATATATATATATTTATATATATATATATATATATATATATATATATATTTATATGTATATCTATATCTATATATGTGTATACATACACAATACATATATATATATATATATATATATATATATATTATATACATTATATTATATATATATATATATATATATATTTATATTTATATATGTATATATATATATATATATATATATATATATATATATATATATATATATATATATATAGATATAGATATACATATAAATATATATATATATATATATATATATATATATATATATATATATATATGTATATATATATAAATAAATATAAATATAAATATATATATATATATATATATATATATATATATATATATATATTATATATATATATATATATATATATATATATATATATATATATATATATATATATATATGTAAAGGCTCATGAAGGTGACCTTTGAAAAGTTGGGTCAGCTAAAGCAGGGTCCATTTTCACTATACGCAGCAAATAGGAAAATGCTGAACCATTCGCATACCACAAGGGTCGAAGAAACCTCCTTGGTGACAAGACACGGGCTGGCAAATGCGTTTTCAGCAAAGAACGTTCTAGAAGCTGAACCAGTTACAAAATCCGGTTTTGAAGGATGCATGTCGATGGTGACGCCTTGAAATACAGAGGCGTGTCTTGCCGAACTTTGACCTCGAATGATGTCATACAAAAGTGCGTTCGTTCGTGCGTTACATAATGAATATAATGGGAGGAACCGTTGTTCGAATCGGACTTGTGAGATCCGATTCATGTGTCTGAAGATGTGAGTGATTTTCACATGGAGACTGTCCCGGAGGACTTGTGGAGTATTTCTGTTCCACTCCATTCTATTCCTTTTCCTCTCTCCTTCCTACAAGGATGAGAGTGGTGTGACATTTGAGATGACCTGTTTTTTATTGATTGACCTGTTCATGATTTGACAGATGAGTTATTTTCTGTATTCCCTTAGGTATTTGAGTGTTTATGATTTTGGAGCATTATTTCCTTAGAAGATTTTCTGGTAGTGTTGAAACATTGATTTCATTCTTCGTAACTTTTTTAAGTTATTTTTCGTTGATTTTTGTCAATAAAGGATTTTAGTTTTGTATTTAGTATCTCATTCCAGTAGTCCTTAGATTTTTGTTAGGGAAAGATACAACTGATGAAGTAGCTCACGCTACATGCTATCACACAATGTCTCGGAATTAGCGAGATTAAACCTCTGTTCATAAAACAGAGACTTAAATCAAGTATAGGCTCAGAAATGGCCTTTACAGTTTTTGGTGGCAGCGGTGTGCGAAAGTTTTTGGTGGCAGCGTAAAAGGTAGCGTATAAGGTAGTTAGGGCAATTAAAGGGTGTTAAATAATTAGGCATGTATACGTTTCCGAAGAGACATAAATTAGTGTTGGCATCTCAGGATAAGATTTTGTGGGAGTCAGCAGTTGCTGGGGCGAGCTGAGCTTCTCTCTCGCTAGCTAGTGTTTTGTGGAGAGTGTTTTGGGTAGGGGGTAAAAACAGTGATATTGTGCAATAATTGCGATATTAAGACCGCTATGCGTGTGTTAAAACACGTGAAGACGCGCGAGTGTTTTTGTTTCTCTCTTCGCTTGGTGGAAATTCGCGCGCTGCTAACGTAAGTGTTGTGATGTTATCTTTTTCTTTTTTTTTTTAGTTGTGTTAATGTGAAATTGTCCTTTTCGTTGTGTTGTAACTGGTGACAGGGACAACTGGTGTTTTTTTTGTAGTAATTGCGTCACGAGTTTGGGCGGAGCGTCTTGCTTGCTTTGCCACGCCTAGTGAAGCGCTGAGCGTATTATGGTGTGTTGTATTTTTTTTTTTATAGCAATCTGCGGTACGCATCGGCGTGTATTATGTAAGGGTGATATTTGGTTGTTGGGTTATTTCTGGGAACTTTAATATTTGGGTAGTATCCTACGTGATATTTATGAGTTGCCGGGTGCAAAACAGTTTTTGCACAAGTGTGAATGCACTTCTTGGTTTTGTAGTCACACACGTATGTGCGTGTGGGTATGTGTGTGAGTATGTGGGCAGAGCGCTTGCCTTTGCTTGAGTGACACTTTCCGTTTGGACAAAGGGAAGTGTTGATCCAGCAGTTTTTGACATTGAGAGATTTTGATGCAAACCTCAAATACATTGAAGGTAAGCATAATGTGGTTGCAGATGCATTGAGCAGATATTTTCCAGTCGAGGATGAGGGAGTACAAACCGAATCCTGTGTGAGAGAAGAGAGTAAATATTTGGTGTCTAATGTCTCTGATACTAGTAGTTCTGAGATATCGCATGTAGGGGACAAACACGTTCCTATAGTGCAGACTTCGGGGGGAAATAGTGAGTCGGCAGTCTCGGGAGAGATTGTTGTTCGTGATGTTGAGGAAAACGCTGTGTGTTATGTTACGGGTGAAAATGTCACTTGGGGACATAGGCTTGCTCGAACAAAAGCAAGATGAAGATAAGTTGTTGTCAGATGCCAAGGCATTTCTTAGGGAGTTTCACCGAAGAAAGGGTATAAGTTGCCTTTTTCTGGTCTAGAGTTGGAGAATAATTTATTAGTTAGGAAAGTTAAGTATAACTTGCGAAGTACTCTTAGCATGGATGCATTCCTGGGTTGTATTGTTGTTATGGTAATGGGTAGTTACGGGTATTTTTTTTTCCTTTATTGGTGTTAATGGGTTGTAAATGGGCATGACTTGTAGTTTGTTGTAATTCAGGAGGACGGTACTCCGTAGAGTTTTACGAATCTTTAATAGTTCGGGTTCATTGTGATTTCTGATGTAAGCTGCAGTACTTAGTGTAAATTGTGTGCAGAATGCCGTAGAGCTTTGTAGATATATGAATTTGAGTTTTTGTTTTTTTATATGGATCGCAACTGCGGTTAGGGATTTCATCGTTCGCACTTGGCGATAGAAATGGGTTACTTTGAGTTAATGGTTTGTTTTCATATGATTTTGGGAATTGTGACATGGGCTAATTTCATACGAGATTTGACCCGTGTGTTATTATGTTATGATGTGTTTTGTCGTCTGACGCAATATCTTTGAATATAGAGTTACAGAATAAGGGTTTGTTGTTTAGGATTTTGTTTTGGGGAGGTATTTAGTATATCGGACCGAACGGGTCTGATCTTTTTCGGGTTGGGATATGTCAGTTAGGATTTCGGAGAGGTTTAGGAAGATTTTGATAGGGATATCGAATTCGAATATTTGGGATTTTTCAGTTCTCTTTTAAAATATATGGGAGCTGTACTATTTAATGAGTAATTGTAGTTGTTAGGATCATAGGAGCGATTGCCATTAAGTCAATTGCTATGGTGTTGAGAATTAGTCAGGTGTTGCGAAATATTTGCTAACCGGATGTCTTTTACGAGATATGATACCTTTCAGATGTTTAGGATTGCCTTTCGTTGTTCAGTGTATGGATAGGATTCTTGAGTACTTTTTTCTGTTGGATAGAATTTTTTATGAATAGTTCTTTAGAGTTAGTGTACTTGATAGTGAGTTGACTGTGGAAATTCCGGTACCAACTTGAAATTGTTTCACATTGAGAACATATGACCTTTGCACTAGTAGTCTTATTTGGTTCAGTAATAATATGGTATAGGGAATAGACGAGTTACTTTTTGATATGACTGTCGATATGACCGACTCACGGAAAATACCACCTCCTCGAAATGGAGAGGTTGGAATAGCTTTGTCCTCAACATATGAGAAAGCTGTCAACGTTATTTCTGCACATTGGAGAGATGTCGGGCAGGATGTCTTCATGTTGCCGTACTTTCGAGGAGACGTTGGGTTGGCGCAAAAGGATTTGCGAGCCATTCATTTTCGTCGGATCGCTGGGAGATGTAGGAACACTTTCAACGTTTTTGTGCAGTTGCGAGCCATTCATCTTCGTCGGATCGCTGGGAGACGCAAGAATACATTCAGCTTAGACCGGTGCAGTCGCAAGCCTTTCATCTTGGTTGATCACCGCTGGCGTGCGCAGCCGCAGGCCTGTTAGCGTGAGGCAGTACCAGGAGTGAAATCGTCTAGATTAATGCGTTTCTTGAATGAACTGGTTGTGCCATAATATCTGTGTTATAAGATATATATAAGTTTTGCACCTAGACATTTTGAGGTGGGGTCCACCTCAAGTGCGTGGGCCGAGCAATCTGTAAAGGCTCGCGAAGGTGACCTTTGAAAAGTTGGGTCAGCTATTCGCAGGGTCCATTTTCACTATACGCAGCAAATAGGAAAATGCTGAACCATTCGCATACCACAAGGGTCGAAGAAACCTCCTTGGTGACAAGACACGGGCTGGCAAATGCGTTTTCAGCAAAGAACGTTCTAGAAGCTGAACCAGTTACAAAATCCGGTTTTGAAGGATGCATGTCGATGGTGACGCCTTGAAATACAGAGGCGTGTCTTGCCGAACTTTGACCTCGAATGATGTCATACAAAAGTGCGTTCGTTCGTGCGTTACATAATGAATATAATGGGAGGAACCGTTGTTCGAATCGGACTTGTGAGATCCGATTCATGTGTGTCTGAAGATGTGAGTGATTTTTCACATGGAGACTGTCCCGGAGGACTTGTGGAGTATTTCTGTTCCACTCCATTCCTATTCCTTTTTCCTCTCTCCTTCCTACAAGGATGAGAGTGGTGTGACATTTGAGATGACCTGTTTTTTTTTATTGATTGACCTGTTCATGATTTGACAGATGAGTTATTTTCTGTATTCCCTTAGGTATTTGAGTGTTTATGATTTTGGAGCATTATTTCCTTAGAAGATTTTCTGGTAGTGTTGAAACATTGGATTTCATTCTTCGTAACTTTTAAGAAGTTATTTTTCGTTGATTTTTGTCAATAAAGGATTTTAGTTTTGTATTTAGTATCTCATTCCAGTAGTCCTTAGATTTTTGTTAGGGAAAGATACAACTGATGAAGTAGCTCACGCTACATGCTATCACACAATGTCTCGGAATAAGTGAGATTAAACCTCTGTTCATAAAACAGAGACTTAAATCAAGTATAGGCTCAGAAATGGCCTTTACATATATATATTATATATATATATATATATATATATATATATATATATATATATATATATATATATATATATATATATATATATAAATATAGGTATACATATATAAATATATATATATTAACATATATATATTAATATATATATATATATATATATATATATATATATATATATATATATATATATATATATATATATATATATATAATCAAGCTACAAACGTCCTTTAATATCCAATTCACTCTACCTCGGGAATGATATATTTTCACATAATATGTTACCCGAAGGGGAATTTTTTAGTTGATAATAAGTTCGTCGTCTCGTGGGCTCGAACCATGGGAGACAAGAACTCAGGACTGCGGTGACGTGAATTTTAACCACACAGCCAACAAGTGAGGTATGAGTTGATACCGACTCTCACCTACAAATCGCCGTCGAACTCAGCTATTTGTACTTATAATCGATATCAACCCACCTCTCCCATGCTAACCATGTAGTGCGTTTGTCGCACACAGTCATATTATGAATGAATTTTTATCACATCACCTTGATTCATATACAAGTATTAAGCTACAAACGTCCTTTAATATCCAATTCACTCCACCTCATGTCACTGTAGTCCTGAGTTCTTGCCTTCCGTGGTTCGAGCCCGCGGAACGAAGAACTTATTATCAACTAAAAAATTCCCCTTCAGGTAACATAAAAGAAAATATATTATTCCCGAGGTAGAGTGAATTGGATATTAAAGGACGTTTGTAGCTTAATGCTTGTATATGAATCACGGTGATGTGATAAAAATTCATTCATATTATGGCTGCGTGCGACAACAAGCGCACTACATGGTTAGCATGGCAGAGGTGGGTTGATATCGACTCTAAATACAAATACCTGAGTTCGACGGGGATTTGTAGGCGAGAGTCGGTATCAACTTATACCTCACTTGTTGGACGTGTGGTTAAAATTCGCGTCACTGTAGTCCCGAGTTCTTGTCTTCCGTGGTTTGAGCCCACGAAACGACGAACTTATTATCAACTAAAAACTTCCCCTTCGGGAAGTCAATCTATCTGATTTCCTCCGAGTCGTTAGCCATGGCTGTATCTAACTCCGTCACTCAGTCTGAAAATACAAGAAATGTAAAATGAAAAATAGCTTAATAGAAACTTAAAATAATGTACTTGGAGATAGGCTATGGCAGAAAGCTTCATAACTTTCCATTTGTTCTGTGGAGGGGGTGGGCCCTAATTTTGAAACATATATATATATATATATATATATATATATATATATATATATATATATATATATATATATATATATATATATATATATATATACATATATATATATATATATATATATATATATATATATATATATATATATATATATATATATATATATATATATATATATATATATATATATCACATATATACATATATACATATATATACATATATACATATATATATATATATATATATATATATATATATATATATATATATATATATATATATATATATATATAATGTCCTAAACCTATGCTTATTTGTTGTGATATTCGTATCTTCCTTTGGACTGAATTTCAAAAGATATTTTTTTTCTGTTTAGGTCAAATAACTTTAAATTAAATAATAATTTCATTCAAAGTCCTGCTGATATACTTTTCCCAAGCCTATTGTTATTTATTCTATATTTTCCCTATAATTGGTTTTGACTCCAATTTCAAAGATTTTTTGTCTGTCTAGGTCAAATTTGAAAATCTTTTTCAGTTAGCAGTTGGCTGTCGTATACTGTCTAACTATAGGTAATTTTTTACCTGTTAACAATTCCGTTTTGTTTTAAATATATTTTTGTATTTGTCATTATTCTGTTTTCTGACAAAGTGAATCTCGCTTTTTATCAATATTTGTGGTTTAATATTAGCGATGGCAATACCGGTGAAGTTTTTGTTATTATTATTATTATTATTATTATTATTATTATTATTATTATTATTATTATTATTATTATTATTATTATTATTATTATTATTATTATTATTATTATTATTATTATTATTATTATTATTATTGTTATTATTATGTTTGAAGATGAAGATTTTTCCAACAATGGTGATATTATTAAAATGATAAGATAAATAAGAATAGCCAAATTCTTTGAGGAATAATCTGAAATTTCTTTTAATCTCGATTCCTAATCCCGTTCTTTAATAAGTGATAAACTTCCAAATAAATATCTTAAAAAAAGAACAAGATAAGGAAAGCGATATACCTACACTGAATAACATGAGTTATTCGTTTTCATTATGAAGAGAAAATGTATAGAAACAAACTCCCCACTCACTTAAATTGAAATAGATTAAATATAAAAAACAATTACTGTTATTACTAAATTGAATAACAGGAGTTATTCGCTTTCATTACAAAGAAAAAGAATGAAATAATTAAACTGAATAACAAGAGTTATTAGCTTTCATTATAAAGAAAAGTAGAGTGAATTATTACAATGCATAACAATTTATTCATATTCATTGCAAAGAAAAAATATACAAAAACATACTACCCACGCTCTCAAACTGAAATAGATTATACATGAAATATAATTATTGTTATTACTGCCATTATGACGAGAGATGAAAGAGAGATGAGATCTCCC
>NC_089755.1:16353798-16356298 GCF_040412425.1 Macrobrachium rosenbergii
TGTGTTACTTTTGGTCTTTTAGTGTCACAAAGGCAGTGTGATGACTTTGCCAACACATATATACGTACGTACATACATACATACATTCATACATAAATATTTATATAAGTAAAAATCACAAATATTCACGTGATTTGATTAAGCTGAAACCACAGGAAATGATTACAAGGAAGTTACACACCAAGAAATGTTTACGGCGTCAGTGGAGCAAGAGAAGAAGAAGAAGGAAAAGAAGAAGAAGCAGTCTTATCACCCATCCCAAAACCCACCATAAAAAAATGCAGCGCCTTGGCTAAACATATCTCTCATTACATCATCTCCCACTTTTACGCTTTTATTCCTTCCTTCCTTCCTTCTACGCACCGCAATGGCTGATGAAGAGCAGAGATTCGAACTCGGTGACTGTTTTACCCAGGAACGGTCTTCAGGGTTTTACGAGGGAAAAGAGACCGGTTATTCTCTGAGGATGGAAGGAGGTTCTCAACGTTTAAGTATACGGTGGGAAAATGGCTGACCTTTACAAGGGAAGAATGCAAAGGGGTTTATTTATTGAGCATTATCTTCTGCATTGCGCAATTCACGAAGGTGGCACAGCTCTTATGGCCAAATCAAAATATAACAAGTAAAAAATGCGCCGTAGTTGCTTCAGCGCAATAGAGTTTTCTGTACATCCTGCAATCAAGGCCACCGAAAATAGATCTATCATTCGGTGGTCTCTTTTTGCTGTATGAGCCACTGCAAAATGAAACTTTAACCACGGTCCGGTGGTGGCCTGGCCTATAACGTTGCCAGATACATGATTATATGGGTTACTTTAATCTTAAATAAAATAAAATATATCTGGTCAGTCAGAGGGCTGCAATTTGGTATGTTTGATGATTGGAGGGTGGATGATCAACATACCAATTTGCAGCCCTCTAGCCAAGTAGTTTTTAAGATCTGAGGGCGGACAGAAAAAGTGCCGACAGAGTAAATTCGGACGAACAGACAAAGTTTCACAATAGTTTTCTTCTCAGAAAACTAATAAAAACTAAAATTTAATAAAAAAAAAAAAATGCCCATAACCAGAGAAAGAAGAGTATCTCATAGTTCCATCGAGTCTGATGGGCGTCACCCAAGTGTCATCTCCCCGTCTCGAGGAAATCCTCTTTATTTTGAACAACTCTGTTCAGACATCTATTCTGACAGCTACTTGTTAGTGTTGGAGGTTCTTTCAGTGAGGCAGGATGAGGATTACCTCATCGTGGCCCTCCCGTTCTGATGGTGTACGTTTCGAAAGAGGTGAAAAAACACGTCTAGTGATTTCCTGAAATATAAATCAGGGTGGGAAATATTTAAGAGAAATAAACGAATACGTCAGAGATACAGATCTATCAGTTTGATCAAAACTAGAATAATAATAATAATAATAATTATAATAATAATAATAATAATAATAATAATAATAATAATAATAATAATAATAATAATAAAAATAATGGATTAATATCTGAGCTGGGTCGAACATTTCATTGCTCCGTTTCTGAAATTAGAAAAAAGTCTTCAGGTTCCGTTCTCACCGAACTCTGCTGACCGCGAAATAAGAGAGTTTGTTTCTGGTGATAAAAAATTTCTCGTTATAATGTCCCTCGGACTCACAATTGGTTCTTTCCGTAAAATAAATCTGATCCATGGCCAAAAGATCCTGTCTAGGAGAGCTGTTAATCAGAATACAGTGGTCTTCAATAAACTGCCTGTATACTTTCTCCGTAACAATAATAATAATAATAATAATAATAATAATAATAATAATAATAATAATAATAATAATAATAATAATATCAAATGCATATTTCATTAATATCATTCTATAAAGTCTTAGAATCCAAGGTGTTTTAAACATATGGTAAAATGAAATCGAGCTTTGTGTCTTACATAACAATAAATGATGCATTTCTTGAAATATTACGACTTGCGTTTAATTTCTGAAATATTTCCGAAGACTTGGAAGAGCGTCTCGTGGTAAATGAACTCAGTATTTTGAGATGGTCGCTTTTGTTGCCTGCTTATTGCAAATCTTTCTGCTCTCTTCTTCAGGAACGTTTTATAGAGCCTTCAACTCATTTAACTGATGTTGTAATAAAAGGTCTTACTACAACACAGAACATGACAACATGTTATGATGTGAAATGACTCGCTCATGTCATTAAATAGGTCTTTCTGTCTATTGATGAGAAGATGAAGTGTATCTTGCATGTTTTGTGACATCTGCCACTTTTTGAAATGCTGACAAAATGTCAATAATTCTAATTGTCTGTGGTACATAATGTACATTTAACAGAGAGAGAGAGAGAGAGAGAGAGAGAGAGAGAGAGAGAGAGAGAGAGAGAGAGAGAGAGGAGAAATACTTCTTAGCCTGTCCACGTTTTGTGGGTTCTTTTTTATATCCCAGCACATATATTTCCGTTTTTATAACTGTAGCAACGCAATATCTCGATTATATAAGGAAAAGTAAGAGAGA
>NC_089755.1:16363798-16386873 GCF_040412425.1 Macrobrachium rosenbergii
TTCAAAAGAGGCAGAATCATTTTTCTCTTGGATTTATTTTCCTTTGAATTCACTTTTCATTAGATTCGAATTTCCGTCGTATCCTGATAAATAATTGCCTTTCGGGATTTACTTCAATTTACTCTGCTTGATTGATTGGAAGTTCGAGATGTGGCTCACTTGATGGATGGATTAGTTGTGTGATGGAGAGAGTCTGGGTTTACATGCATAGCATGTGTGTGTGTGTGTGTGTGTGTATATATATATATATATATATATATATATATATATATATATATATATATATATATATATATATCTTATGCTGTGGTTTTCATGATGCAGTAATCTCCCCGTGTGTGTGTATGTGTGTATTGTTGTATACTGTTTAATCTTATGTTCAGATGTGCATATACCATAGAGTTAGCGTAAGTAAAATGGTTACACCTGAATGGTTTTGTAAACAGGGGTGTGTGAGTGGCGCTGAGAGAGACAGGAGCCTTATTCGTTGTATAGGGACGCAATTTGTTTAGTCCATTTTCAAAACTGCTGAGATTAACAATGACTAATTCCATTAGTGGACTCGATTAAAACACTGTTGGGTGGAAAACCTACCACGTAGATAGACGCCCATACAGAAGAGACTCAGAGACCAAAATCCGTTGTGGAGGAGCTGCATTTTCGCTCCCCGCTCTCTCTCTCTCTCTCTCTCTCTCTCTCTCTCTCTCTCTCTCTCTCTCTCTCTCTCTCTCAGGATTTTACAGAATGTCCTGTTTTAACGTAATTGACATTTAGATAGACGATGGTCGCTCATATCCTTTAACTGTTTAATTCGTTAGTAAATGTGTCTGAGTTATCTGAACAGTGTATTTTATTAAGTGTGTGTGTAACGGCGCCTGATTAAAAACACGAAGCAATTTGGTACCAAGGTATTGTAAACATAATTATTGGGTTTTAGTGCACTAGAAAAATATTTACAGTGGTTATATGTAAAGATACCTTTTCACTTTTTAATATTTTTCGTTTTATATGTTTTATGCTTTATCTTTTGAAGAATTTTTCTTTTATACATATATCTGATGTATTTGCTATTGCCTTAATTTTTGCTTTACATTTTTGATATTTAATCTTTTGCAGAGTATATTTCTGTGTCTTTTGTATCCACATTTTTATATGATTGATTTATTTGCTTTATTTTGTTTAACACTTGGGAATTAATTTTTTATATTTCCTTTTAACAATTTAACAATTTAAATTTTCTTGAATAATTTTTGATTAATTAATAAATTAATTTCTGATTTAATTTTGACTGATGATTAATTCAGATTTAATCCAATTTTGTTTTGTTTTCAAGTAATAAAATTTCCCTGAGACTGTTAATGTCATGTATAATCTTTGAATTTAGAAATAAATTTTTGTATTTAAAATATTATATCAGAGTTTCATTCATTGACCCACCAGTAATTTTGATTTGAATTAGAGATAGAGTGGTAAGTGAGATGTTTTCCTTCAAGTAATTGAAGTGAGCTCGAACCAGGGAAATGAAATAAATGGAAATATTTGAACTTTTATAATGTTAATGGAGTGATGCCCTTAGATTTTACCTCACACCTGTTTAACAAACTTAACCTGCTTTCTTTCATGATTGATAAGTTTTATAAGGGATCACTGTTGCCTTTAGAGAAATCAGTCGTCTTGTATGTGTGATGAGGGTTCAGGTGCCTGGCTTTTGTGAGGTAACTATAATTGTTGAATAAATGGTAAGTTTGGTAATCAAATATCAAGCACTTAGATACCAGGTTTGATTTGAAGAACAGACACTGGACACTCCGGGGTCACCATATATAAATGGTGCTCTAGACTCCGGGACAAGCACTTAGATATCAGGTTTGATTTGAAGAACAGACACTGGATACTTATATCACATATATATATATATATATATATATATATATATATATATATATATATATATATATATATATATCACATATATATGACATATACAATTAGGAAATATATATATTTATATATATATATATATATATATAATATTTTTCATATATGTTATATAGTTGAATGTATATATTATTTTTATATCTGGAATAACATTAATACATAAAGACTATTTCAGGAGTTTTTAGCAAACCTCCATCAAAATGAATATCATTGATAAAACAATCATCAGTTGCATATGCATTAAATCTGTACCCTGGTTTAGGGACAAAAAATTGAAACAGAACAAAACGTTGATTAATGGAACATAAAATAGACAAATTTCGCCTTTAGTTAACAATAAATAAAAATATATCACACTTGAAACAGAATAGAAATCAAGAAGAATTAAGATAAACATGGGCTTAGAATAATGGACTAAGAGAAAGAAATTCAAAGAATATACAGATTGAAAGAAAAAAAGAGACGACATTTTAAATCCTCGAGAGGGGTTCCCACAGTAACAAAAGTTATTAACAGAGAACTCTGACAACATACAGAATAACATACTGTACTATATTTTCCAAAGATTACCTCAGTGAGATGGAAAATTAAACTTGCAAGAATACCCGTTCCTTTAAGAGTTGATTCCTGAAAATGTTTCAAATAAAATAAAATTCGGAGGATTTAAAGTTTTCCATTTATGCACGAGTCTCCTACCTTTAAAGAATATCACACTGATAGTCTAAGGTATCAGACTATCAAATGTCATTATTAACATTATTATTTTTATCATCTAGCAGCGTCCTTTTGACTCGATGAATCTATTCACAACCAATATTAGATACGCAACTAACCTGCTTGCTTGTATGTTTGGCCGTACTGGTCTCAAGTAGGATGCTACGTATTCAAATTTACCTGACAAATTGCTAATTATATTAAGAACATTTTAATTATAGGTCACCACAAGACATGCCCACCTATATTTATGTAAACTAATATTACTAAGTCTAATTTAGCTTCAAGAAATCACAAATTTAATAAGGTCTCTGTAGAACGATTTCGAAAACGAATCAAAAAGTCGCGGCAGAAGCCAACCCAAAACCAGCATCCCACGTAATACAGTCACTTCGACAGGTGAAATCTCACCTCAGTTTTCGTTTTGACTTCACAATAAATATCAAAACGAACAAAATAAAAGGAAAAGACCCAATCCAGAACACTATTGTCAATATCAATTTCCAGTTTTCTAACAAACATTGCCATCGCCCCAACACCTCCCAGTCCTCTGACCATTAGCAAAAGTCAGCCTTTTGTTTTGACTTCCCTTATCAAACAGAAAAATGAGTTGCTTAACTTTCACCAGAATGACAAATTGAGCGAATTAGACTTAACTGGTCCGCCCTTCCAAAGGTTAGGAAGGACGAAAGCTGCTGAGAAGGTAAAAAGTAAGTAAGTATACCTTAGTTTAACCAGACCACTGAGCTGATTAACAGCTCTCCTAGGGCTGGCCCGAAGGATTAGACTAAGAACCAATTGGTTACCTGGCAACGGGACCTACAGCTCATTGTGGAATCCGAACCACATTATACCGAGAATTACCAGAAATAAAGGAATTCTTCATTGGCCGGTCGGAGAATCGAACGCGGGCCTAGGAGAGTGCCAGCCGAGTACGGAATCGACCCATTCAATGAGGAACTTGAGAGAAGGTAAGGAGAATGGAGGCGATGAGAATGCATGAAGAAGGCAGTGATGATGAGGAAGGCACGAGAAGCGATGATGAAGAAACCGGTAACAGGGTTAATTGCAGATCCAGTGGACGCTCACGCAGCGATGCAGACTCACGCTCGCGTATACACGGCTCAGCAATTAAGCGCCTGGCTGATCTGCAGCCGAGGTCCTATGTTCGTCATAACGGCGCTTCCAGACCTTGATACATTTTGAGGAAATTGATCCAATCGTTAGCCTCACCTTCTGAGCGCCCAACTTCCATCGGGCGAGGAACATTACCGCAAAGATAGCTGGAATTTGGGGCATCTCATTGAGCTATTCATACTCGTCCAATTAACGTTGCATATTGCATCACGAACATGGCTTGCATCTGCTCTAGTAACAAACTGCCAAAATTACTGATCATTATCCAAACTAACTGACTAGGAGGCCTCTTCGACGTTTACACTATTTTTTCTTTTATTTACATCAAATACCAGACAGAAAATACACATAAAACTTGACCATGACCACACCGTTACGGATGTCTTTTGTCTTTTAATATCTCCCTATAACCATATCCTATTCTCTTTACTATTCTCTCTTTCTTCTTCTCCACCTCGAAACTCTATTTTCATTCCTTCCCTTTAATCCAATTTCTGAGGCTGATCTTTACTCAGTCATCTCATGCCATTCCGCGACGAGTTAATTTAATTTTGTGTAAAACGCAGTTACCTCATAATCAATATCAGTCTCGATTAGAACTCAATAATCCCAACTTTTACAATCGATGAGAGAAGTATTCGATCCTAATGACCAAATTAAACTAATCCAGCGGCAGCGGAAATCCCAGTAATAATCTATAGGAAACTATTTACATTTTTCCATTTGTCCAATCTCATCTCTCAGTCTCTCTCTCTATAGTATGTCATTTACACACACACTTGACTTTCAATTTCGCTTAAGACCGCGTCACACTAAAGGTCTCTCTAATACCACCTCGTGTTGCCCTTCTCATTTCACAGCGGCAAATCTAAAAGTCCTTCTTTGGAAACATTTATAATTTCCATTATATATCACCATTAGTGAATCTATACAGAAACTTTAACTGCAATAAAGTTGATATATATATATATATATATATATATATATATATATATATATATATTATTATAAATTAATTAAATTTTATTATATAATTTAATATTATATTAATACTATTAGATATCGTTTAAAGTTTTGTAGTATATATATTTATATAGTACTCCCTATGAAAGCTATATTTATATATTTATTATAAATCAATTAAATTTTTATTTATAATTTAATGTTTCTTGAAATACTTTTATTTTGTTTAAAGTTTTTTTTTGGGCATTTATCCAGTACTCTAAAAAAAGCTGATTTGGGTGGGCTCCTTTAAAAGTTGTTGTTACATAATTGAAACTACTCCTGTATTCGGCTCCATTTGAGAAGGACCTGTGATATTTCGGCAGTCTTGTAGCGACGCTCTCCTGCTTGCAGTGTCTCCGGTGTGACTTTTGACCTCCTTTCAACCTTCATGAGCTGGAGTTCTGGACTGAGATTTGGAGGCCAGGATTGTGAGCCTCTTGGTACTTAGCAGCTGGAAAGGAGAGTTAGACTTTGCTACTGCTTGGATCCTTTGGAGGACGTCGTAAAGGACGGTCGTATGTATTACTGCCACTGCCTATAACACTGTGTCCTTGGAGTTGTGAGGAGGTCTTCAGTGGTGGAGAAAACGTAAGACTCCCTATTAACCACTTTATTTTGATTATATAAGTTGTCTTCCTCGTGTAAGGAAATTTAGCCTGTTCATTGCAAGGACGTGCTGTGATCCCAGAAAGGGTTCTCTTTCAGGCAGAACAGGGACAACCTTTTGGAGGCATAGTGTTCCCCGTTGGGAATCCATTTTTCTTGTCGACTGTACAAGTTACCATATATAATCCTTCGTGATAAAATGCATAAGTATATTTAAGAAGTATTAAGATTGTTTTGAAATTATTGTTAGTAGCTTAAGATTTCCTTTTTCCCCCTTTTTGTCTACCACTATTGTGTTTTTGAGAGAGAATTTGTTCTACCTTTATCTTGTCGTTTTCTCTTTGCCTTAGTGTGATAGTTAGGTAGGCGACTGCGGCTGTGTAAGGGATTTTTATTGTTGATGAATGTATGCTTTCTTCCCTATTTATCCAGTTTTCAGTGAGTTTTCTAAACGTTGATTATTATTTTTGTATTAAATTGTTAAAACTTCTTGTCAAGTATTTTGTATATCCTTTCTGAGATTATCTGAGGGGTTTGTTTGTCAGTGATCGTACTCCTTGGAATTCTTCCATTGTGGTATTGATTATAAAATCAGATCAAAAGAACCTGGTTGAACCCTGTACCACCTAGGAGTTCATAATAATTGGCGACCTTGCCAGGATCTGACTGACAATCTGACCTTGAGGAGTTGGTTTCAGAAAGGAATACGTGGGGGTTAGGTCACAGTGTGATTTGATCTCAGTATTTCTTGCTTTTATACCTGAAAGATGCCGTTCTTTGAAGATAGGGTAGACGAAGCGGCAGCGCAGTTCTTGGCTAAGCCAGAGTGGGAGGAGGAAATTTTTTACCTAAAGCGTGATGAACTATGGTTTTTGGCTGAGTTTCTTAAGTTAGAATTACCTACAGAAATAAGGAAGGGTCAGTTATTGCGTGAGGTCCTTAGAGTAGCTAAGAGTGACAAGGGTACTCCCAAGGAAGCCGTAGTATTCGGTGAGACAGAGCGAGGTAATGACATTAGCAAAGGGGAGGCAGAGGAAATAGATGAACTAAGTAACAATGACGTGAGTGAGTTGAGGTTAAATATCCTATCACAACAAGCGAGGATTAAAGAGTTAGAATATAAAGTGTTACAGTTGAAGGCAGAAGAACGCGGTAAAGAAAGAGAACATGAGATTAGGTTACAAATGATGATTAGTAATAATAGTAATAGTAATTCTAATAGGTTTGATCTAATGCATGCTTTAAAGTTAGTCCCAGTGTTCAATGAAGAGGATGTTCCTGATTTTTAATTTCATTTGAACGTATTGCTAAGAAATTAAACTGGCCTAAGGACATGTGGACCACTATGCTCCAGTGTAAATTGAAGTGTAAGGCTCAGAGAGTTTATAACACTTTAAGTGAAGACTTAGCATCTGATTATGACACTGTAAAATCAATCATTCTTAGAGCTTATGACTTGGTCCTGAAGCATACCGACAAAAGTTCCGAAATTTCAAGAAAGAGACCGGTATGACTTTTGTTGAATTCGCTAGGAAAAAGGAACAATTTCTCGATGATTGGATGAAGTCAAAAGAAGCGGACTCTTTTGATAAGTTGAAGGAGTTAATTTTAGTTGAGGAGTTTAAGAAAATGGTTGTTAGGGATCTTAAAATTCATCTCGATGAATTAAAGTTAGACTCATTACAGGAAATAGCGATAGCATCGGATGAGTATTCTCTTGCCCACCGGCAAGACTGTGTCAAAGAAAATGACTCTAAGAGATTTCTTCCTCGGAATAACGGATGGAAAGGAAATAACCGAAATCAGTCCGATCTCAATACCTATGTTGACAATTCTGCATTTGATAGGAAAAGGAATAAGGACGAAACTGAAAGTAGGAATGGTAGTAACGAAACACGTAGCTTTGTAAATAGTAATAGAAGGGGTAGTGGTAGTAATAAGAAAACCACGAGGACTGAGGTAATTTATCATTGGTGTAACTGTAGAGGGCATCTCAAAGTAGATTGTTTTGCTAGAAGGAACTTCTTGGAAAAAAATAGAGAACCTGTAGCTTTAGTTTCTGCGGAAGTGCCGCGTAAGGATGAATCAAAATGACTAGGGTTTCAAAGGTACATATTGAGAGGGACAATTTATACTGACGATACTAAACAAGTTGGAAGAAGTGTGAATATCTTAAGGGACACAGGAGCAGCGCAGTCGTTAGTCTTAAGGAGGTATGTTCCTGATAATTTTGTATTCATGAATGACAATTTTGTTTTACTAGGGGGATTTCCAAACATTGTGGCGTCGTATCCCTTAGAGAAACTTTATTTGGAGACTGACTATTTTCAGGGAAGTGCAAATTTTGCTGTAGTGGATTCTTTACCAGTACCTAACATTGATATTTTGTTTGCAAATGATTTTATGGTAAGCACCGAGTGTGACATATTTCCTATTTTGACTATGGTTGATCTGGTTAATGATCAGAAAGCTAAAAATGATTTTTGAATCCTATTTTTGTTATGACACGATCTCGAGCTAGAGAGGTTGATCTCTCAGATGTGGAACTCGATTTTGAGGTTATAGATAAACAAGTCTCGGACTTTGAGACGATAGTTAGTAGTGATGATGATAATATTAATTTTCAGGGCATCGACTGGGATGCGAAAGCTTTTAAGGAAGCACAGCAGAATGAGTTTAGGGTGTTAGAAATTGATGATTGTAAAGATGTCTCTAAACCTGTGTTTTTGAAGGAGAATGGTTTAATCTACAGGGCTAGTAGGTCACTAAATGTACCCGCTGATCAGGTAGAAGTAGTGAGGCAGTTAGTAATACCAGAAAAATATAGAAGTAGGTTATTGTACCTTAGTCATGAACATAATCTTGCAGGGCATTTTGGGGTACGGAAGACTTTCCAGAAGTTGGCGCAACATTTTTTCTGGCCCCAGATGCGTCGTGATATTAAAAGGCATGTGCTCTCGTGTAAGGTGTGCCAGCTCGTGGGGAAGCCAAATCAGAAAACCCCTAAGGCACCACTTATCCCAGTGCCTTCAGTCGGAGAGCCTTTCGGGGAGATAGTGATAGATGTAGTGGGCCCACTTCCGCGGACGCGTGGAGGAAATGAATATCTGTTGACGATGGTTGATAGGGTGACTCGTTTCCCTGAGGCAATCCCTCTGAGAAGTATAAGGAGTGAGAAAATAGTAGAGGCTTTGGTTGGTTTCTTCACGAAATTCGGTATTCCTAAGACCTTACAGTCTGATTGTGGCACAAATTTTACAAGCAGGTTTTTCAGAAAGAAAATGTCTGAGTTAGGGGTTCACCATGTAACCTCATCTCCCTATCACCCAGAGAGCCAAGGGCAGGTGGAACGGTTTCACCAAACGCTGAAATCGGTGATTTAAAAGTTTTGTATTGAAACTGGTAACGAATAGGATAAAGAGGTCCCATTCACACTGTTTGCTATTCGTTCGGTACCAAATGAAACTCTGGGGTTCTCTCCTTTTGATCTTGTGTTTGGCCAAAGTGTGCATGGTCCCCTTGAAGTAGTGAGGGAACATTGGGAAGGAGAGGCTCCCGAAGTTAATGTGTTGGACTATGTGTCTGGTTTGCAAGAAAAGTTAAGGAAAGCTTGGGCCTTTGCTCAACAAAACCTGTTCAGAAGCCAAGCTGTAATGAAGGCTAATTACGATGTTGGGACTAAGGTTGGGTATTTAAGCCAGGGGACCGTGTGCTTGTGTTACTACCTCTTCCAGATAACCCTCTCAAAGCACAGTTTTCTGGACCGTGGAAAGTACTAAGAAAATTGAATGACGTAAATTATTTGATTGAGACTCCCACTAAAAGGCGCAAGTCTAGGATATGTCATGTTAACATGCTGAAACAGTTTGTTGATAGGAAAACAGAAGAGATAGATTCAGTAGAAGTAGATCCAATTTCTTTGGTTAATGCAGAAGTAGTAGATCCAATGGTTAATGAGAAAATGTCTATTAATCCTGATACTTTGTGCAGTAATACTGATATTTTGAATAATATTTCTATTAAGTTTCAACATTTGGACTCTGAGAAATCAGAATCTTTAATTAGTTTAATTGACAAGGTACAGAAATTTATTTCAGGAAGCACTGGGTAGAACAACTATTCTGGAACATGATGTGGACATAGGAGACTCGAAACCTATTAAACAATGTCCATATAGGCTTCATCCTTTAAAAGGAACATTGTGCAGGAGGAGGTTAGATACATGCTTGACCATGATTTAATTGAACCTAGTTGTAGCCCCTGGAGTTCTCCGGTGGTGTTAGTTAAGAAAGAAGGTGGTCAACACCGCCTCTGTTTTGATTATAGAAAGGTTAACGCAGTGACGAAAACGGATTCCTTCCCTTTGCCTAGGGTAGAGGATTGCATAGACAGGGTGGGATCAGCCAAGTTTATTACGAAACTCGACCTTTTGAAAGGTTATTGGCAGATTGGTCTTTCACCAAGGGCTAAGCAAATTTCAGCTTTTGTAACTGGCGACGGCCTTTATGAATGCAAAGTCATGCCATTTGGAATGAAGAATGCGGCAGCTACGTTCCAAAGGCTAATGAACCGTATTACACAGGAGTTGGAAGATTGTATTTTTATATTGACGATTTGATTATATTTAGTGATGACTGGGAGACGCACCTCAAAAGACTGGAGGCCTTGTTTCAGGCGCTAAGGAAGGCTGGTCTCGTTGTGAATCTGAAGAAAAGCGATTTTGCTCAAGCAAAGGTCATTTATCTTGGCCATGAAGTGGGTATGGGCAAAGTTGCTCCCAAGAGAGCAAATGTTGAAGCAGTAACAGATTTTCCCGCTCCCCAGAACAGAAGAGGGGTTAGACGTTTTTTAGGTATGGTCGGGTATTACCGACGATTCATTAAGAATTTTTCAGAAATTGCAACTCCGTTAACAAATTTGTTAAGGAAAAATGTAAAGTTCGTATGGACTAAAGAGTGTCAGGAGGCTTTTGAAAAACTGAAGGCTGTATTAATTAGTTATCCTTTATTGCAATCCCCAAATTTTGATTTGCCTTTTAGATTAGCTACAGATGCAAGTGACGTCGGTCTTGGAGCCGTTCTTCTTCAGGAAGATGACTCAGGGAATGTTCTCCCCGTAGCGTACTTTTCAAGAAAATTGTCACTGGCAGAGACGAACTATTCCACGATCGAAAAAGAAGCCTTGTGTCTAATAAAGGCTTTAACCCATTTTTCAGTATACCTGAGTTCTTCACTTTACCCAGTTATGATCTATACAGACCATAATCCCCTAGTTTTCATTCAGCGTTTTAAGGACAAGAATATGACACTACTTAGGTGGAGTTTGTTCTTGCAGGAGCACGATATTCAAATTAGGCATATAGCTGGTAGGGATAATGTTATACCTGATGTACTTTCTAGGTCATTTCATCAGTAATATATATTTTTTTTCTGATGACTTTCCTTTTCAGGTATTGACTTGTTTTTCTGTTTGTTTGTTTTTGTTTGTTTGTGTGAAGTAATTCTTGAATTTGTTAAAAATTTTCCGCTTACTTCATTGCTCTTTAAAAAAATAAATTATTTTTTTCCTTTTGGTGGGGAGGTATTATAAATTAATTAAATTTTATTTATAATTTAATGTTTCTTGAAATACTTTTATTTCGTTTAAAGTTTTGTAGTTGTAAATTTAGTCCAGTACTCCCTTGAAAGCTGGATCTGGGTGTTTTCCTCCATTTAACGGTTGTTGTTACATAATTGATACTCCGCCCATGAAGTTTGTTTTTATTTTTCATGCATAAATGGTTCGGCTGTTCGTCGCCTGTTTTTTTGGCATCTTATCCTGTTCCTCTGTTCTGTTGAGGGCGCCTTTGGATCATGAGAAAGGACTCCTGTATTCGGCTCCATTTGAGAAGGACCTGTGATATTTCGGCAGTCTTGTAGCGACGCTCTCCTGCTTGCAGTGTCTCCGGAGTGTGACTTTTGACCTCCTTTCAACCTTCATGAGCTGGAGTTCTGGACTGAGATTTGGAGGCCAGGATTGTGAGCCTCTTGGTACTTAGCAGCTGGAAAGGAGAGTTAGACTTTGCTACTGCTTGGATCCTTTGGAGGACGTCGTAAAGGACGGTCGTATGCATTACTGCCACTGCCTATAACACTGTGTCCTTGGAGTCGTGAGGAGGTCTTCAGTGGTGGAGAAAACGTAAGACTCCCTATTAACCACTTTATTTTGATTATATAACTTGTCTTCCTCGTGTAAGGGAATTTAGCCTGTTCGTTGCAAGGACGTGCTGTGATCCCAGAAAGGGTTCTCTTTCAGGCAGAACAGGGACAACCTTTTGGAGGCATAGTGTTCCCCGTTGGGAATCCATTTCTCTTGTCGACTGTACATGTTACCATATGTAATCCTTCGTGTTAAAATGCATAAGTATGTTTAAAGTATTAAGATTGTTTTGAAATTATTGTTAGTAGGTTAAGATTTCCTTTTTCCCCCTTTTTGTCTACCACTATTGTGTGTTTGAGAGAGAATTGGTTCTACCTTTATCTTGTCGTTTTCTCTTTGCCTTAGTGTGATAGTTAGGTAGGCAACCTGCGGCTGTGTATGGGATTTTTATTGTTGATGATTGTATGTTTTCTTCCCTATTTATCCAGTTTTCAGTGAGTTTTCTAAATGTTGATTATTATTTTTATATTAAATTGTTAAAACTTATTGTCGAGTATTTTGTATATCCTTTCTGAGATTATCTGAGGGTTTGTTTGTCAGTGATCGTACTCCTTGGAATTCTTCCATTGTGGTATTGATTATAAAATCAGATCAAAAGAACCTGGTTGAACCCTGTACCACCTACGAGTTCATAATAATATATATATATATATATATGACTATTTATCACATCACCGTGATTCATATACAATCAGAAAGCTACAAACGTCCTTTAATATCCAATTCACTCTACCTCGGAAGTAATATATTGTCATATATGTTACCGAAGGGGGAATTTTAGTTGATAATAAGTCCACCGTCCCGTGGGATCGAACCAGCGACGGACGAGGAATCAGGACTACAGTGACACACTAACCAGTCGGCCACAAGAGAGGTATAAGTGAATACCATCTCCCGTCAACCCACCCGTCGAACTCAGGTGTTTTGCGTTTGGAGACGATATCCACCCACCTCTGCCATGTTGACCGTGTAGTGCGTTTGTCGCACGTACCCATATTATGACTATTTATCACATCACCGTGATTCATATACAATCAGAAAGCTACAAACGTCCTTTAATATCCAATTCACTCTACCTCGGAAGTAATATATTTTCATATATGTTACCGAAGGAATTTTAGTTGATAATAAGTCCACCGTCCCGTGGGATCGAACCAGCGACGGACGAGAATCAGGACTACAGTGACACACTAACCAGTCGGCCACAAGAGAGGTATAAGTGAATACCATCTCCCGTCAACCCACCCGTCGAACTCAGGTGTTTTGCGTTTGGAGACGATATCCACCCACCTCTGCCATGTTGACCGTGTAGTGCGTTTGTCGCACGTAGCCATATTATGACTATTTATCACATCACCGTGATTCATATATAATCAGAAAGCTACAAACGTCCTTTAATATCCAATTCACTCTACCTCGGAAGTAATATATTTTCATATATGTTACCGAAGGGCAATTTTTAGTTGATAATAAGTCCACCGTCCCGTGGGATGAACCAGCGACGGACGAGGAATCAGGACTACAGTGACACACTAACCAGTCGGCCACAAGAGAGGTATAAGTGAATACCATCTCCGTCAACCCACCCGTCGAACTCAGGTGTTTTGCGTTTGGAGACGATATCCACCCACCTCTGCCATGTTGACGTGTAGTGCGTTTGTCACACGTAGCCATATTATGACTATTTATCACATCACCGTGATTCATATACAATCAGAAAGCTACAAACGTCCTTTAATATCAATTCACTCTACCTCGGAAGTAATATATTTTCATATATGTTACCGAAAGAATTTTAGTTGATAATAAGTCCACCGTCGTGCGATCGAACCAGCGGCGGACGAGGAATCAGGACTACAGTGACACACTAACCAGTCGGCCACAAAGAGGTATAAGTGAATACCATCTCCCGTCAACCCGCCACCGTCGAACTCAGGTGTTTTGCGTTTGAGCGATATCCACCACCTCTGCCATGTTGACGTATGATGCGTTTGTCGCACGTAGCCATAATATGACTATTTATCACATCACCGTGATTCATATACAATCAAAAAGCTACAAACGTCCTTTAATATCCAATTCACTCTACCTCGGAAGTAATATATTTTCATATATGTTACCGAGGATTTTTAGTTGATAATAAGTCCACCCGTCCGTGAGATCGAACCAGCGACGGACGAGGAATCAGGACTACAGTGACACACTAACCAGTATTACAAAGAGGTATAAGTGACCATATCCGTCAACCCACCCGTCGAACTCAGGTGTTTTTGCGTTTGGAGGCGATATCCACCACCTCTGCCATGTTGGCGTGCGATGCGTTTTGTCGCGCGTAGCCATAATATGACTATTTATCACATCACCGTGATTCATATACAATCGAAAGCTACAAACGTCCTTTAATATCAATTCACTCTACCTCGGAAGTAATATATTTTTCATATATGTTACCGAAGGGAAATTTTAGTTGATAAAGTCCACCGTCCCGTGGGATCGAACCAGCGACGGACAAGGAATCAGGACTACAGTGACACACTAACCAGTCGGCCACAAAGAGGTATAAGTGAATACCATCTCCCGTCAACCCACCCGTCGAACTCAGGTGTTTTTGCGTTTGGAGGCGATATCCACCCACCTCTGCCATATATGACCGTATATTAGTGCGTTTTTATTAAAGGACGTTTGTAGCCATTTATGATTATTTATGAATCACGGTGATTGATACAATCAAGCTACAAACGGCTTTAATATCCAAACGCTCTACCTCGGAGTAATATATTTTCATATATGGCAGAGGAATTTTAGTTGATAATAAAACCAAAACACCGTGGGATCGACCAGGTGGGTTGACGGAGATCAGGACTACAGTTATACCTCTTTGTGGCCGACTGGTTAGTGTATCAAGTAGTCCATCTCCTGTCCGTCACTGGTCAACTCAAGGTGACGTTTGGACTTATTATCCACTAAAACCCCTTCGGTAACATATATGAAAATATATTACTTCCGAGTAGAGTGAATTGGATATTAAAGGGCGTTTGTAGCTTTCTTGATTGTATATGAATCACGGTGATGTGATAAATAGTCATATTATGGCTAAAATGCGACAAACGCACTACACGGTCAAATGGCAGAGGTGGTGGATATCTCCAAAGCATAAACACCTGAGTTCGACGGTGGGTTGACGGGAGATGGTATTCACTTATACCTCTCTTGTGGCCGACTGGTGAGTGTGTCACTGCAGTCCTGATTCCTCGTCCGTCGCTGGTTCGATCCCCATCGGGACGGTGGACTTATTATCAACTAAAAATTCTTCCGGTAACATATATGAAAATATATTACTTCCGAGGTAGAGTGAATTGATATTAAAGGACGTTCGTAGCTTTCTGATTGTATATGAATCACGGTGATGTGATAAATAGTCATATATACACGTGCGACAAACGCACTACACGGTCAACATGGCAGAGGTGTGGGTGGATATCGCCTCCAAAACGCAAAACACCTGAGTTCGACGGGTGGGTTGACGGGAGATGGTATTCACTTATACCCTCTTGTGGCCGACTGGTTAGTGTGTCACTGTAGTCCTGATTCCTCGTCTGGGTCGCTGGTTCGGATCCCACGGACGGTGGACTTATTATCAACTAAAATTCTTCGGTAACATATATGAAAATATATTACTTCCGAGGTAGAGTGAATTGATATTAAAGGACGTTTGTAGCTTTCTGATTGTATATGAATCATGGTGATGTGATAAATAGTCATAATATGGCTACGTGCGACAAACGCACTACACGGTCAACATGGCAGAGGTGGGTGGATATCGTCTCCAAACGCAAAACACCTGAGTTCGACGGGTGGGGTTGACGGAGATGGTATTCACTTATACCTCTCTTTTGGCTGACTGGTTAGTGTGTCACTGTAGTCCTGATTCCTCGCCCGTCGCTGGTTCGATCCCACGGGACGGTGGACTTATTTATCAACTAAAAATTCCTCGGTAAATATATATATATATATATATATATATATATATATATATATATATATATATATATATATATATATATATATATATATATATATATATATATATATATATATGCTCGTGACTTCAGTATATAAACGAATCCCTGTAGAGATTTGCATATAAATATATAAGTGAATATATATATATATATATATATATATATATATATATATATATATATATATGTGTGTGTGTGTGTGTGTGTGTGTGTGTGTGTGTGTAGAATCTACTGGTCACTTTTTACCATATACACATGTAATCGTAATAGCCACCGTGCCCTCTTAGCTTCTCGAATTTTTTCGCGCTTTTTTTGTTGGATACGCTTGTCACTGGAAATATGCACTGAAAAGGCCCTATTCTCCAACCACCATGGCCATATGTACACCCAGATCGACGGGGTGGCGATGGGTTCTCCCCATGGAGTTCTCTTTGCCAATTTATGTATGGGCACTGTGGAACAGAGGGTCTTCGAAAGTATCGACCAGCCAAGGATGTGCGTGCGCTACATCGATGATACCTTCGTCAGCGCCAATTCACGAAAGGAAATCGGGAACCAAGATCACTGCCTCCCCTTCCTTGACGTTCTTGTTGAGCAAAGGGAGGCCCTATTCTCCACAAAGGTCTACATGAAGCCGATGAACCTGGGCATGTGTATGAGCAGAGCGAGTAAGAGCCCCGAGAGGTATAAGCTCTCCACCATCAGCGCCTACATCAGAGGGGCCCTCTTATAATGCTTCTCCTGGAATGACATGCACGAAGAAATGGAATGTGTAGCCCAGGTCCTCGTCGACAATGGACATCCAAACTGAAATATAGAAGAATCTATCAAGAGAAACATCGATAGATGGTACTGGCAGGAACTTTGCCCCAACATCCCTTAATGCATAGAGCTCTTCTATGAAGGAAAATTCCATCAGAAATATAAAGAAGATGAACGTGCCATCAATAACATCATCGAGGATAATGTCTGACCTGCTGACCCCAAAAGGACTATTCATCTGGTTATTTACCACAAAACTTAAAAGACAAGCAGCTTGTTGATGTATAACAATCCAGCTGTCCTCAGCAGGACCCCTTGAAGAAAACTAATGTGGTCCACTGGTACTCACGCCCCATCTGAGGATGCTTGGTTCATACATCGGTATGACCACCATGCGTTTCTCCAAGAGGATTTCCTTCCATGCCCAAGAAGGAGCCATTTTTAACCTTGCTAGGACTGCCCATAACCAGAGAATTACAAGAAAAAGACTTAATCCCGAATATCGGAAATAATTGATCACGCCCGACCACTGCCTGTGCCTCCTGGAAGCATTACACACTGGGAAGGAGAAACCAACCTCAACCCTCAACATAACACGGGAAACCTTTCTCTTTCCAACAGCCACCAGGAGACCCACATCGAGCAACCCCGAGTGAGTGAATCAAAATTTTACATCTGAGGATCGAAATTCTCCCCATTCATCTCCAGCACTACAGTGACGCTCACATGTAAGACAAGCCCTGAAAATCAACACAGGAGAGAAGGTTCCACCCTAGACGGCCCACCCCGAGCAGCCAATCATAATTCAGCACTGATCAAGACCCCCTATAAATACCAACCTGAACACCTTGTTTCCCAGTTACTGCTTGGCTCTCCTAGCAGTAACATCTCCCTCTCTCTGTCCCCTAGAGAGAGAATTTCCTGGCGAACGTGAGCAGCAGCAAGCGACAGCACTAACCCAATTGGCGGCAGCTGAGCATCGGCGAGAATCTTTGCTTTCAGCAAAGCGGCACACCACCTCCCTTACAGCAGTGAGAGAATCCCTCTCACCAAAAAATATAAGCATCCATCTTTTTTCCATAATCAGCTCTCTTTCCAGGACCTTCTCTCCCCACAGATAGGCAGTGATGTCCATGCAGCCATGGACTCTCTGAGCCAGCCCACACCCAGCGCAGCAGCCACGTCTCCAGCCAAGATGGCAGCCGAAAATCGCAAGAGAACAACGTCTTCTTCCTCTTTTTCAGATCTACCTGATCCAGCCCAACCACACCTCGACTCTGCCACATCTGACGAAGAAGGAAACACCCCTGCCACCTCTGGGGAACAAGAAGACACCTCGGCCAGGGACACAAACGACAGTTTTATGCTTGTCACAAACAAGAAGAACAAACAAGGAGGGCGCCCAGCAGACACTGCCTACCCTGAGACCAAACACATTATCACCCTGTTCCATAGGTAGTAGCTCCTATGCCATCATTAAGGATTTAGAAAGCCAAAACCCAGGTAAGGTATTTAAGATAAGGCCTACTGTATAAGGAGAACTTTTAGCGCTGCCAAAGGATGAAGAGACGGATAAATGGATAAGACAAAATGCTCAATATTTCCAGTTGTTAAACCCTGAAGAAAAAAATTAAATGTATTTTATGCCACTTTCCCTACTCCGTCGACATTAATGCTATATTGGACCATCCGCAGGTTGCCAAAGCAGAGAGGTGTACCACAAAGGGTCCAAACCCGCAACCAACAAAGAAGGTACTCATACTCTGGAAAGGAAAGCAACCAGAGAGGATCAACTCAAGAGTATGGGGTGCCTTCCCAGTCATTGATTTCATGCCAAATCCCACATCCCGAACCACCGACCTTGGCCCCCCAAAGCCATACAACCCTTTTTCCTCTCCTTCCCCCCCAACCCCACAGGTACGATATTCTCCCAGAACTGAGAGAAAACAGGTACTTGGCACACGTACAGGAGTTCTCCAATTCCCTCATCAGTGTACAAAGGCAATTCGCCAAACTGTGCAGCATCCAGTTTCTTGTCTGCATCGCCATGGAAGTGGTTGGTGACTCTCTAAACACAACAACAGGACTTTTCGCAGCTCTATGTCAGCGCAAGTAGGCAACAACAGTGAAAACTGTGCTGCCATTATAGCCAGTGTCAGCTTGGTTCCCAGTGCAAGCATCAGGATCATCCCAAGTGCCAGTATCAGTGCCACCCCCAGTGTCAGTGCTCAGAGCACACCCAGTGTCAGTGTGAGTGAAATAAGAAACAGTGAAAATCCAAGGAAGTAAATGAGTGCCAGTGATACACATACCATAAATATTCTGCAGTGGAATATTCTCAGTGTGAACCATAAATATGCATTCCTACAAGCACACACAAACACAAACTGTTACAGGAAACACTAGTAAGGGAAAGTGACAAATTCTCATTTAGTGGATACTGGGTCTACAGAACACCAGACACTGACACAAAAGAGGTTTAATCACACTTGTGAAAAACACAATTCCGTCCAAGAAAATAAACAACATTCCATGTGTGGAAGACACAGAAACACTCAGTGTAAAAATCACACGTGCAAACACGACACTCACAATACACAACATATACAGGTCTCAAACAGCTCTTTTGAGGGGAAGCACTTTTAACACAGCAACACAAGAAAACACTTTAATTGCTGGGGACTTTAATGCACATCACCCTTTTTTTGAACTCACGACAAATCAATCCAACAGGTCGACACCTACACCAGTTACCATGTGAATTCCCAGAAGTGCGCCTGCTAAATAGTGGAGTGCCAACTCATCCAAAGAGGAGGAAGGCTGGACCTATCCTTTGTAAACTCAGCCTTAAAGGAGCAAGCAACATGGAGGTTGCATAAAACCCTCACAAGTGACCATATAGCCATTGATATTGGCCTACAACTCAAAAAATTGCCTCCCCATACTGGGCCCCAAAGAGAGTTGGAACCCCAAGTTTGCCAACTGGGCTGTTTTGAAGCCATCATGACGAGATGGTCCATGGACTACCTGGAAAACCCATCAAATGACATAGAACTCTTCTACGAGGAGTTCATTGGCAAACTTAGAGAGGCAGCAAATGTCTCCATGCCAAACAAGCCAGGACCAACTACAAGGATGTTTGGTACTATTGTGAGGTAGTTAGAGAACTCAAAGCCAGAGTCAACAGAGTCAGAAAACTTTTTTGGCAAAATCCATCCAATGATATGCATAGCCTCCTCAGAGAGGTAATAGCCCATGTTGCATCAGAGACAATGGAAAATAAACAGCAGTCATGGTATGAATGGTGTGCCAAAATTATCAGACAAATGCCAGTGACCCAAATCGGGAAATTCCTTGCGAAAATTTCTGGAAAGGGCAGGACAGTGCAAAAGCACAAGAAGAAGCTGAAAACATAGCCAGGAACTTTGCAGAGAGAGCGAAATCCCACATCCTTCCTCGAATGACATGGGGAAAAGTAAGTGAGCTTACCCATTCAAGATGGAGAGAAATCAACGCTGCCTGCAACATGCCGGATGACACAGACACACCTTTCACTATTGAGGAACTAAACAGGGCACTCAGCAAGGGTAAGAAGGACACATCCCCTGGTGCAGATGCAGTCACCTACAGCATGCTAAGGTACATGGGTGACCCTGCCAAGCAGGTCTATCTCCTCCTGATAAACAGAACATATGCAGAGTACACCAGGGCAAAGAAATGGGGGCAACAGGACACACAACCAATCCCAAAGCCTAAGGAACTAGACTCGTACAGACCGATATCTCTTATCAGCTGCACAGAGAAAGTAGCTAAAGAATGGTCCTAAACAACCTCACATGGAAAGCAAGGCCCTTACACCCTAAACTGTATGCCTATGGGGAAGGGTTTGGCAACCATAAGTGCCTCACGGATGTACTATGTACCATAAATGACAGATGCCCCATAGTGGTCTTTTTAGACCTAGAAAAGGCATATGAGTTCCAAGAAATTCTTCGTCTTTGACCGTGGTCAAGATCCCTTTGAAGGAAGAAAGGCGGATCTTTCTTTCAACTTCTTTCTGTCTGTGATCAAATTCTTCTTCGTCTTCTTTATAGAGGAAGCAAATCTTGTCGGTATAATAATACCCTCTCCCAAGGAGCTTTTGACTCGAAACTTTTCGATTTGTTACTTCATCTTTTTCCTGCAATTGAAGGAAGAAGACGAATCACAAGATATTAGAGCGAAATAACGAGACCAAGTTATGGAGATTATATTATTATTATTATTATTGCTAATAGATTCACAATTTCGTGAAAAACAATCTGAGTAATAAAAATCCACAATTATATAGTAAATATATTACTATGTAAAAAATCAAAGACTTTCGAACACTTGAACGGTGTTCCTCATCAGTGTTAATTACTCACATTATTATTATTATTATTATTATTATTATTATTATTATTATTATTATTATTATTATTATTATTATTATTCAAAATATGAACCAAATTCGTATGGAACAAGCCCACCAAAGGGGCCACTGACTTGAAATTCAAGAAGCTTGCAAAGAATATGGTGTTCATTAGGGAGAAGTAAGAGAAGGTAAAGGGAAATACGGAAAGAAGAGATCTCACTTTTTAAAAATGAAAAATACATTAATAAATTCATAAATAGACAAAAATGTATTAAAATGCATGGCTGGGAGATGACCTTCTGGAATCATTCATTTGGTGTACAGAGAGAAGTAGGAACATTTATTGAAAAGTGCCCGAAATAGACTTTAGGCGAAATCTGTTCATTGACTCTTGCATAGGCCTACATCCGCATTGACCTACATTTTCAAAGAACCACATCTGTATCATTTTGTTAAAATAGTTTGGATTCTGCTATTTCCAAGTGGTAGCAGATGGTCACTGCAAGTGTCAAAAGAATTAAAACATCCACTTTTCAAGTGATATTTTCATCACATCAGGATGGACTCAGACAAGTGCTTGTTATCCTTATCAGAAATTATGCTAAAGGGAAAATGAAGCATTCAAGCATAACAGCGTCACTGATAAACTTACCATCATTTATTCATATATATTAAAATTTATTTATTGTTTCAGTTGTAAATTGATAAAAATCATATATAAAATTGACCAATAAACATCTGCAAAAACCAAAACGAAAAGAACTTTTAGGGACAGACCAAGAAGTTTAGATGAGAATCCAGGAAGATGGAATTAGGAAGATACAATTAGAACCTTCCTTCAAATCAGGCACCAGACTTTGCCAGTGGTAATTGAGGCCTTCAAAGGGAGGACGAGACTCCTGGAGTGGCCCCACTGAGGCCCAGATGAAATTAGACACCTGGGAACAATGAAGGAATCGAGGATGAGATGGAACGAAATTCTCAAGATTAACCAAACCGAAGAATGAGCGAAAAAAACAAAACTTTAGGACCCACAGATTTAAAGGAAATTAATGTGTTCGTGGTATCCTTAGAGTATTGGTAAAATCACTCAATTACGGTTAAGATTAATGCCATCTTGATGTGTATGCAATATTGCAAGATACTGCAATCACCTTCCGATAAAGACGTGATAATAATAATAATGATAAAAGACACAGAAAGAGACTTTGGCAGTTTTCAATAACGTTTATGGAAAGCTCAGGACATTAATTTGCACATAGAAGAGAGAAGTATATTCCGAAACGTACTTAGTAGTTACTGAGATTTTCTTGCAAGTGGAAAATTCAGGATCGTGATATCGAGGTTTTATGTTTAATTTTTGCTGGTATTTATAGTACTAGAAATATTTTGAGTTGCTCAAATCTAGCCTGAAACATCCTGCTATTTGTGGACATCTTCAATATTTGATTCATAAATACTACAACATCGAAATTTACCGGAACTGATGATTGAAAAATCCTTAAAACGGACAAAAATATTAAGATAAAAAATATGGTAGAAAGATTTTAAATTCTGAAAATGTCTTGTTCCCAGAAAGATAAATAAAAATTCACATAAGACACCTCAGAATGATTTCAGTAAAGAAATCAGGATACATATTGATTTTATAAAATTAAAATTGCTATTATTCAGAAGATGAAGAATCCTTATCATTTGGAACAAACCCTCCACAAAGGCCATTGGCAAAATTAAGTTTATTATTATTATTATTATTATTATTATTATTATTATTATTATTATTATTATTATTATTATTATTATTATTATATTATTATTATTATTATTATTCAGAAGATGAAGAACCCTTGTTATATGCAACAAAACCACCACAGGGGACATTGATTTGAAATTCAAGCTTCCCAAGAATATTAAGGTGTTCATTAGGAAGAAGTAAGAGGAGGTAAAGGGAGATACCGAAAGAAGAGATCTCACTTATTAAAAAAAGAAAAAAAACTTAAATAAATTTATAAATAGGCAAAAATGTGAGTAAATTATGAAAGCTAAACTATATTTTTAGCAAACGAACATAATAAAGATTCTAGGCATTTATAATTATTCTCACTGCGTGTTCACAATACATACGTTCATATATACATATTTTATATATATATATATATATATATATATATATATATATATATATATATATATATATGAAGATAAAAGGCCCATAAAACACTGTATGAGCGTTGCAACCATATATTTCGAGGACCTCCTTCTGTGCCCAACTTTACAAAAAGCAGTTGTGTTTGTCA
>NC_089755.1:16387373-16402373 GCF_040412425.1 Macrobrachium rosenbergii
CTTTAAGGCCGACTAATGTACAAAAAAACTAACCCGGGAAATTTTACTCATTAAAAAAACAAACTGAGTAAAATATGAGTTCGGATAATTGAAACAACTGAACAGGCAAACTGCTACGTTGGCTAAAAAAAAAAAAGAAAAAAAAATTACCAGGCAAACTTTGAAATCATCCTATTGGAAACTTTGCGGGCAGCTCATTCAAGGAAACTTACAGAGCAAACTTTAAAGCTAGATAATTGTTCCAATAAAACTAACCGGGGAAACTTTAACATTGGCTGCTTGCAAAAAAATTAAAAGCCTTACTAGGCAGACTTTAAGGTCAGCTATTAAAAAAATCAATCAAGCAGACTTAAGGTCAGCTATTAATAAAAATAAAGATGATCGATTAAGCAGACTTAAGGCCAGCTATTAATAAAAAAATCGATCAAGCAGACTTAAGGTCAACTATTAAAAGAATAATCAATCAAGCAGACTTTAAGGTCAGCTATTAAAAAACATAATCGATCAAGCAGACTTAAGGTCAACTATTAGAAAAATAATCAATCAAGCAGACTTTAAGGTCAGCTATTAAAAAACAAAATTGATCAAGCAGATTTTAAAGTCGGCTATTAAAAAAAATAATAGTTTAAGCAAACTTCAGGGTCAGCTGTTAAAAAACATAATCGATCAAGTAGACTAAGGTCAGCTATTAAAAAATTGATCGATCACTCAGACCTTGAGGTCAGCTATTAAAAAAATAATCGATCAAGCAGACTTTAAGGTCAGCCATTAAAAACTTGACCGATCAAGCAGACTTTAAGGTCAACTATTAAAAAATAATCGATCACGCAGACTTTAAGGCCAACTATTAAAAATAATCGATCAAGCAGACTTTAAGGTCAGCTATTACAAAACATAATAGATAAAGCACACTTTAAGGTCAGCTATTAAAAAACTAATCCATCAAACATCTTTAAGGTTGGCTATTAAAGATATGATCGATCAAGCAGACTTTTAAGGTCAAATATTACAAAAAATAATCTATCAAGTAGACTTTAAGGTCAGCCATTACAAAACATAATCGATCAAACAGACTTTAAGGTCAGCTATTAAAAACATAATCAATCAAGCAGACCTTAAGGTCAGATATTAAAAAAATAATCGATCAAGCAGAGTTTAAGGTCATATACTAAAAAACATAATCGATCAAGCAGATTTTAAGGTCGGATATTAAAAAATAATCGATCAAGCAGACTTTAAGGTCAGCTATTAATAAAAATCGATCCAGCAGACTTTAAGGTCAGCTATTAATAATAGAAATAATTGAACAAACAGACTTTAAGGCCAGCTATTAATAAAAAATAATCGATCCAGCAGAATTTAAGGTCAGGTATTAAAAAAAACATAATCGTATTAAAAAAAAAAAGAGAGAAAAGGAGCTTTCGGCTGAAGAATAGAAAACACGAACAATTAAACAACATCTCCGAGATGTTTATTGACATTAAGGGCTGCCCAACGGCAAGAGCCCGTTTTGGCATAACGCCTGCTGAAACTAAAACATCAATATACTGCATTGTGTGATCAGTTGATATCTCTGAATAATCTCGACAAAGTGAGATCTTAGTGGAAAGTTCCGTAATGGATTCTAGTGGTAGACAAGTAACGGTGGATTTAAATATTTTTTTATGCCTTTAGTTGTGAAATTGGTGCAATAAAAGAGAGAAAAGAGAGAGAGAGAGTCGACTTCATCTCTATAACATTGCCTTAAAGAAATCGATACTTCGTAGTTGTTTAATCTACTTCCCTCTCCTCTAAATTGGATAAAACATCGAGCTGATTTGCAGTTGCATATTTCTTTAGGGGATGCGATGAGTGAGTGAGTCATTCATTTAAAGGGGGAGGGGGACGTATGCCCCCTTTTACGGTTACTCCCCTATATTCTCTCTCTCTCTCTCTCTCTCTCTCCGACTGCGTTTCAGATCTCGGAGATTTTAGGAGTTTCTCTTCTGCTTCATTATTTCAGCACTAACGAGGTTTGATTATTCAATATTTTCTTCTTCTTCTTCTTCTTCTTCTTCTTCTTCTTCTTCTTCTTCTACGAAATAAGACATTGGGACCTCTTGGGGACTGGGGTGGGGGTGGAGGGCCTCCTGTTTACGGCATAATGAGTTAAAGGCTTCTTCAATCATCCCCAAAGGACGACTGAAGTCGCTTGAATTCGCTTCCACTTGCTTACTGGAAGTTGAACAGATGAGGATAATGGGATTGGAATTCCTGTTTCGTGTTGTTGCAGGAATTTAGTCGAACATCAGATGCAGTGTCGCGTGTAGGGAATGTTCCCAGAGAGAGAGAGAGAGAGAGAGAGAGAGAGAGAGAGAGAGAGAGATTCAAGTTCTAAGCACGTTGGCATAAGTGAGGGAATGTTGAAAGAGAGAGAGAGATTCAAGTTCTAAGCACGTTGGCATAAGTGAGAGAATGTTGAGAGAGAGAGAGAGAGAGATTCAAGTTCAAAGCACATTGCTCCAAGTGAGGGATTGTTCAGAGAGAGAGAGAGAGAGAGAGAGAGAGAGAGAGAGAGATTCAAGTTCTAAGCACGTTGGCATAAATGAGAGAATATTGAGAGAGAGAGAGAGAGATTAAAGTTCAAAGCACATTGCTCCAAGTGAGGGATTGTTCAGAGAGAGAGAGAGAGAGAGAGATTCTAGTTCTAAGCACATTGGCCTAAGTGAGGGAATGTTCAGAGAGAGAGAGAGAGAGAGAGGGAGAGATTCAAGTTCAAAGCACATTGCTCTAAGTGAGGGAATGTTCAGAGAGAGAGAGAGAGAGAGAGAGAGAGAGAGAGATTCAAGTTCAAAGCACATTGCTCTAAGTGAGGGAATGTTCAGAGAGAGAGAGAGAGAGAGAGAGATTCAAACTCAAAGTACACTGGCCTAAGTGACTCATAATGGCAATGCTACAATAATACTTCCTTGTTTGTTCATTCATTCCTCGGTGTTCCTTGGCATAAACAAGACGTTATATGTAACACGTCGACTAGAGAAGAGGGGAACCCATAACATGGTCCACTTTCCTCCCACAATAATAAAATTAGAAAAAAAAATAAGTTAAAGGGGATGAAAGGAAGAGTGTGTCTGAAGGCGTTGACTAAATAAGACTTTAGAGGATCCGAGAACCGCCATTAATCTTCTTCTCCCTCTTGCAGAAAGGAGGTCGAACTCATTCCTCCTCCTCCTCCTCCTCCTCCTCCTCCTCCTCCTCCTCCTCCTTATTATTCTTCTTCTTCCTCTTCTTCGCTCAAAGAAAAACTCCAGGTGAGAAGTTTCAAGCACTTTTACGACGCCAAGAGTTTGGAAGAGCTGTTTGCCTAATACACATTTCCTCTTGTCTATTAAGTCATGAAATTAGTTTAAAAAAAGGCTTTAGCTTCTACGGTAAGTCTTTTCAGAGTTATTCAGACTTTTATAAACTTTGTGATTTCTTTAACAATGAAGAGAATATTGTAATAAACCAACCAGCATAATTTTCATTATATGGAGATGATGTTGAGAGTAATTTATCCATAACAGCCCATCAGAGGAATCTCTCTCTCATTCCATCAAGTTCCGGTCTCCCATGCGGAGGACGTGTCCAAGCCATCTCCGTCTCCCTTTCGTCATTATTTCATCTCATTTCCTTTAAGTTATAATTTCTCACTCTATCCTGCCTTCTGACTTCTAATAACATTCTTTTTTAAAGAATTATTCTCAAGTCGGTAAGAAATTTAAGATATAGTTTCATTCTCCCACAAGATAAATGTCCATAAAACAATGGAGACTGTTCTAGAACTATGAAAATTCAAACTTTCAAGTACAGTTTCAATTTTTGAAATTTTAAGAACCTATTCAGTCTGACTATTTTTTATTTTCCTTTTTAAGGCTTTCTTTAAATTCTACTTCAAAAGAACTTGTACTTGATGCATATGCATAAACACATACATACATACATATATATATAGATACAAATAAATAAATATATATATATATATATATATATATATATATAGTATATATAAAACATATATACACACATATATATATATGTATATATATATATATATATATATATATATATATATATATATATATATATATATATATATATATATGTATGTGTGTATATATATATATATGTAGAATCTACTGGTCACTTTCCAGACACATATGTAATTCCTCACAATGCTTTTATAATAACAATTTTTAAGAGATATGCTTGATAAAACTCAGGTTGGCAACGTGACCTCCCCTTGAATATGGAATTGGTTCGGTTCCCGCGACCGGCGTTCCGGGCCTTCAATTTCTTCCGTTTTTCGGCTTCGTAGGTACAAGCCCAAAAAACCTCCCTGTTCAAAGTTAAGAGGCATTGCCTGTAATTCGTCATTCTTCTTTGAGTTTACGTAATCTTTCCCTAACATGAAAAGACCTAAACTAGTCATTTATATAAGTGATAAATGAATTGGAATCGTCTTCTATTCAGCGACTCCAGTTGACGTAAACCATTGAGCCATTCGTGTCCCCACGATTCCAACCATTTATCACTTATATAAATTCCCCTTCACGACAATTCTCCAACGGAGATATACAGGTAGCGTGGATTTCGATATTGCGACATTTGTAGCTTCATATTATATATAAATCATGATAATAATTTATATATATATATATATATATATATATATATATATATATATATATATATATATATATATACATCCCACTTTGTATGTGTGTGTGTGTGTGTGTGTTGTGTGTGTGTGTGTAATAATATATAAATAACATAAAAATAAGACAGAGAAAAAGAAATGAAAGAGAACCAGAGAGCTCAAAGAAAATAATAATAACAACAAACCCAGAGAAGAGATCAGAGCATCTAGAAGAGAAAATAATAAAGAGAGAGAGATGGGCAAGAGTGTAAAATATCTCCATAACAAGTTGCCTTAAATAAATAGATAAACGTATTACAAGAATCAACCCTCACTCTAAATTGGATAAAACATCGAGCTGATTTGCATTACATAAAATTTAGGGATGCGATGAGTGAGTGAGTCATTCATTTAAGGGGGAGGGGGACCCTTTTACAACAACAAAATAAAACTCCTCTCACCTCTCTCTCTTAAGATTTCCTCTCTCTTCTTCTGGAAACTCTAACCCTTTTGCTTTTACCTGCGTTTCAAATCTAGGAGAATTTAGAGTTTCTCTTCCCTTCAGTTATTTAACGCAGGTATCGAGGTTTGATTATTCAGTTTTCTTCTTCTTCAGGAGTTTCTTCTTCTTCTTCTTCTCGAAATAAGACCTTGGGACTCTTGAGGACTGTGGGGGTGGAGGCCTCCTGTTTCACGGCATAATGAGTTAAAGGCTCTTCAATCATCCCTAAGGACGACAGTCGCCTGAATTCGTTCCACTTGTTAGGAAGTTGAACAGATGAGAGATAATTGGATTTTTAACTGTTTCGTGTTGTTGCAGGAATTTAGTCGAACATCAGATGCAGTGGAATGTAGGGAATGTATAATTTTCCCAGAGAGAGAGAGAGAGAGAGAGAGAGAGAGAGAGAGAGAGATTCAATCAAAGCACATTGGCGTCTAAACAATGGCATAAGTGCAAGAGAGAGAGAGAGAAGAGAGAGATTCAGCAGTTCTAGGCACATTACAAGAGAGGGAATGTTCAGAGAGAGACTCAAGTTCTCCAACCACATTGGCATAAGAGAGGGAATGTTCAGAGAGAGAGAGAGAGAGGAGAGAGATTCAAGTTCTAAGCACATTGGCATAAGTGAGGGATTGTTCAGAGAGAGAGAGAGATTCAAGTTCAAATCACATTGGCCTAAGTGAGAGAGAGAGAGAGAGATTCAAGTTCTAAGCACATTGGCATAAGTGAGGGAATGTTCAGAGAGAGAGAGAGAGATTCAAGTTCAAAGCACATTTTTGGGATTGTTCAGAGAGAGAGAGAGAGAGATTCAAGTTCAAAGCACATTGCTCTAGTGAGGGATTGTTGAGAGAGAGAGAGAGAGAGATTCAAGTTCAAATCACATTGGCCTAATGGAGAGAGAGAGAGAGAGAGAGAGAGAGAGAGAGAGAGAGAGAGAGAGAGAGAGAGAGATTGCCTAAGAGAGAGATTGTTCATTATAACTGAGGGAGAGAGAGAGATTCAAGTTCAAAGCACATTGCTAAAATGAGGGATTGTTCAGAGAGAGAGAGAGAGAGAGAGATTCAAGTTCAAATCACATTTAAAAATGAGAGAGAGAGAGAGAGAGAGAGAGAGAGAGAGAGAGAGAGAGAGAGAGATTCAAGTTCTAAGCACATTGGCATAAGTGAGGGAATGTTAGAGAGAAAGAGAGAAGATTCAAGTTCAAAGACATTTTTGAGGGATTGTTCTTATAAAGAGAGAGAGAGAGAGAGAGAGAGAGAGAGAAGAGAGATATGGATTTTACAGCCTAAGTGACTCATAATGAAAGACAATAATACTTCCTTGTTTGTTCATTCATTCCTCGGTGTTTTGGCATAAACAAGACGTTGATGTAAACGTCGACTAGACAAGAGGGGAACCCATAACATGGTCCACTTTCTCCCACAATAATAAAATTAGAAAAAATAAGTTAAAGGATGAAAGGAAGAGTCCTTCTGAAGGCGTTGACTAAATAAGACTTTCAGAGGATCCGAGACTATTTTCTTCTCCCTCTTGCAGAAAGGAGGTGAAGATTCCTCCTCCTCCTCCTCCTCCTCCTCCTCCTCCTCCTCCTCCTCCTTCTTATTCTTCTTCTTCTTCCTCTTCTTGCTCAAAGAAAAACTCCAGGTGAGAAGTTTCAATCATTTTTACGACGCCAAGAGTTTGGAAGAGCTGTGTCTGCCTAAAATAATTTCCTCTTGTCTATTAAGTCATGAAATTAGTTAAAATAGTCTTTAACAATGGTAAATCCAAAATTATTCAGACTTTATAACCTTTGTGATTTCTTTAGTTAACAATGAAGAGAATATTGTAATAAACCAACCAGCATACTTTTTCATTATATGGAGATGATGTTGAAGAATGACAATAAACAAAGAAAAAAAGTTATGAACAATAAACTGCAAAAAACAAACTAATAAGAAAAATTTATTATTAACACTTACCAAAACCGACGACAATGAGTTTCTGAAAATGCAAAAAACCAAAGATTATTAATCATATTACAAATAATATATATTAATAATAAATAATATAATAATAAATTTTGATCACTGTTACAATCGTATGTCATTGAGTCTACACTGTAACTTTTGCTCTCTCTCTCTCTCTCTCTCTCTCTCTCTCTCTCTCTCTCTCTCTCTCTCTCTCAGGGACACATACTCCCAGAATGCGAGAAGACGACTTGAGTTATTTCCATATTCCTGAGCAAAGCAACACAGAGAGAGAGAGAGAGAGAGAGAAGAGTTTGGCTGTCTTGACACATGTGAGTGAGCATGTACGTAAGCTCATATGCATATGTGCCTGAATGTTTGTGTCTTTTTGTATGTGTGCATTATGTCCGTCCGACAAGAGTCTTTTTACGAGTCCCTCCTACACCGTCAAACAGCGAAGAAGTCTCGGAGAGAGAAAGAAGGAAGCAAGCATCTGAATAACTAAGAAGAAGAAGAAGAAGAGGCTATGTCCATTTATGTTTCAGTTGCGCCTCCTCTTACAATCTCAGGAATGACACAATGTTATCTTACAAGAAATTTCGCTGAGTTTGGATAAAACTTCAGAATATGCAATGGTGGCTCAATACTTGTTTCTCGTTGTCGACCAGCGAGAGAGAGAGAGAGAGAGAGAGAGAGAGAGAGAGAGAGAGAGAGAGAGAGAGAGAGAGAGAGAGGCGGTAGCATGTAGTTCTTGAGAAATATGATACATTATGTTTGTAATCTGGTTTTGCCTCGTTGCTATTTTATTATTTATGAAAGTGTTATTAAAATATTCAAGTACTGAAATCCCAAAGTATCATATTCTATGAAAACAAATGTTCTTCAAAGCAATATGAACCGTCAACGAGAAGGGGAATTATTAACTTAAACACAGGTAACCTAATGCAAAATGGTTGGGTCTTTGCTTTTTTAATATCTGGCCATAAATCCGAGGAAGTTGCGTCATAGATCTTTGAACTCTTCTGCTGAAGTTGGGAGTCTGAAGAAGAAAACGCGGGTCGTCGCAGCTGGCAAGGCCTTCTAGTGACGAAATTTGCAAGTTTCGGCTCTGGGCTTCGTCAAGAGGCTAATTTAGAAATGGATGTCTTGAGGAGACATCCTAAGTGAGCATCTTTCAATGATGTCTCAAAGGCTGATTAAAAAAGTAAGTATATATATATATATATATATATATATATATATATATATATATATATATATATATATATATATATATATATATATATATATATATATATATATATATATTATACAAGGTCAGATAAGGTCATAACCTCCTTCCACATCTGTCAAAAGATCACTGTCGTATATAACTTATATCTCAAAGAAACCATGGTAGCGGTGGGTAAGTGTTCTTTCTCTCTCTCTCTCTCTCTCTCTCTCTCTCTCTCTCTCTCTCTCTCTCTCTCTCTCTCTCTATCCAAGTCACTAACTGAACTATGGAAGAATGGCAAAAACATGTCTACAAAAATATAATATGTTCAGTAGTCTAACATGGTAAATAGTTTGGAATCAAAATAGGAATGAAATGGGAATATCAGCATCCCAGAATTTTTACCCCAAAATAACCAAGTAAAAATATAACATAGTCTATCAACGCCCACCAGTTGAGTCTCTACAACAAAAGAGTTAAAAAAAGTCAAACATGGCCGTAGTCATGATAAGTCACATTCCCGACCATTTATATTGACCTCTATTCAATACATCTGAGAAAAACAAAATTTTTAAAAATGGGCATGGAGAAAAATAAATGTGGGATATTCCCCACATTACCAACCCCAAAAAGGAATACACGTAATTAAACAATGCAAAATCAAAATTCAGAAGAATCAATCAAAATCAAAGAGACATACAGCAGATAAAAATATGGGGAAAAGATATGCAAACCATGGTAATCAGTGCAAAGAATCAGTACATGTTAAAAGTTATTAGAGCCCATTCAGGTCTTTGAAAAGAAAGTTTCAGCAGGAAGGAAAAAATAAACAACCTCACTCCATGGACAAGCATTCTCCCAGGCAGTACACAAACTGCGCAAATAAAAATAAAAAGATTAAAAAAAAAAATCAATTCTCCTTTAAGCTGTCCTCTTGATCTTAGGTACAGTGTGTGTGTCAACCTGAACAATCCCATTTTTTTTATCTCAAACAACAAACCTTCCATTATTTCCACAACCAAAAACGGACCCTCAAACTTAGGCCCCTTTTATAATTCAACTGATTCCTGACATTTATCTTCACAAAAACCCTATCACAGACAGCAACTTTAACATCATCTGGCTTTGAATTGCTCCTATCAACCACTTCCTGCATCTTCAACTCAAGATTCCTGGCAAGGCGTGCATACAGTATCTCTCCTTAGCTGTAGAGATCAACGATCTAACCGCATCATCATAACGAGATGGAATGGCTAACAAATCGAACGCACCTAGCAGTGGATAGCCAAAGACTACCTCAGCAGGAAACATCTCAATAGTATCGCTAACCATAGTATTAATGTTATGCCGGACCTGTGCGATATACCGATCCCAATTCAGATCATTAACCCCCACAGTGATTCTGAGAGCCTCAATTACCTTCCTATTGGCCAGCTCACATAACCCACTGGCTTCTGGTCTATACGGAATAATAGTTACTTTCCGAATTCCCATAACCTCCGCAAGCCACTCTAACGTCTTATTCACAAATTCTCTCCCGTTAACTGTAATAATTATCTCAGGAAGCCCACAACGACAAATTAACCCCTCAAAAAACGCAATGGCTACTTCTTCCACTGTCTTGTGCTTCAAAAGGAAAATATCTACAATTCTAGTTAATTCATCCACAATAACCAACAAATGTCTGTGTCCATAATTAGACTCAAAGAAATTGGAAATTAGGTTAGAATAGTACAAAATTTCCACTACGACAGGTAATATTAACAATTCGAGCCACAACCACGAAATACTTTGTCCGACAAATTCGAATTTTTATACATTCCAGGACAGACCAACTCAATTGTCATTAATAGAAGGAATATTTGAAATTCCAAAAGTCGAATTAATTTGCTTTATTCCCTGTGAACTCAGACATCTGTTTCTTTACTCTAATCAGTGAATCATAAACTTTTACCGCCAGAAGTTATTATCTTGGGGGCAAGATAGGGTTGCCAGATGGTGCCTGTCCTCACTTTTTTAATTTGTGATGTTAATTTTTTTAATTAATTGATAAACATTATTGACTGTTTCCATATGAAAGGAAAAAATTATTGTCTCAAAACATGCCAGGAGAAAATTAAAATATAATCGATTTTTATTTCAAGTCTCGGTTTATGAACTAAAATATAGTACAATAAAACTTATAAAAATTTAACAGCAATGCAAAACAAAAATCTATCATTCATCCATATATTCAGGCCACCGAAAAATAGGCAATCATTTTGTTTATAGTTTACAGTTGGTTCCAAAAACTTCACGGGGGTGGTGGGGGAGGGCGTGGGATCTGAAAGACATAATGCTAAGGGGGTCCTTTAAATAAAAAAAAAAAGTTTAAGAACCGGGCTGCAATTTCTAATCTGATTATGGAGGGAGAATAATCCAACATTTTGAGCCCTCATAACGCAGTTTTTATCTTTAAACTCAGATCTCAGGCTACAGAAAAACTGATACTACAAGACTTTTTGTCAAAAAGGTCACTTAGTTTTTTTTTTTAAAATTGATATCCTAACTTCGGAAAATTGACTTGTTTCTGCCTTTATCTGGGAAAGCAAAAATAATGAATTAGAGATTTGAACCTCTGGAGATAAAATGAAATTTTTCTTGATTCTTTTGCTGGAATTTCATCGGTGTTTGACAAACACATTTGTGTAAAGATCTTTAAAACGGGTTAAAAATGCGCCGATAAAACGTCAAGAATGAATAATTAGCAGTTTAATAATACTGTTCATGAATAATATTGATTTCTGAGTACCGAAAAGTTTCAAGTTTTTTTGTCATGGTATCAAGAATAAAAACGAAGTTTAACAATAATGTCCATGAATCATGTAGACCACGAACCGAAGGCGATTTGTGGCGAAAACAAAACTTTATCGGTGTCAGAATAACCAGTGAATATTATAATAACTTTAACAGTCTTAAATAAAATAAAATTAAAATAGTGAGACTTGATACTGAATACAATGCAATTTGTCACAACCTGTTTGATGATTAAAAGTGAAATTAGATGATCAACATACCCTGCGCTTCAGAGGTCAGTGGCTCAAAGTGTTTGGGTTTTTAAGATCTGAGTGCTTTTTGTGAACGAAGAAAACAGTGCGGACTTGGAAGGACAGAAAGGAATGGGATGGTAACTAGTTTTCTGTATGTAACAGAAAACTAAATATATAAAACCAGTTGCCGGGAAAACTATATATATGATACTATTTATATATTTATCTGGGAAAGCAAAAGCAAGATGAATAAAAATAGAGATTTTTCATATATATATGAATAACATATATATATCGGGCTCCTGAAATTCGACAGCTTTTGTGGAGGTTTCCTTTCCATTTGACAAACACAGCTACTTTCTGTAAAGATTTTATATCCGGGTTCCCAAGTGGCATGTAAAACGTCAAGAATGAATAATTAGCAGTTTAATAATACTGTTCATGAATAATATTGATTTCTGAGTACCGTATACATACATCTTGGAAAATAGAATGAACTCTCAGTTCTGTGACTGGCAGTAATGTATTTTATTTTACTTTGGCATCGCCAAATAGAATGAACAATAATTCTTTAAAACCTGACGATATTCTCCTCCTGAAATGATTCTGGAAATCTAGAATGACCTCATCAGGCACTAAACTCCGCTCAGATAGTTTCAGTGACAAAGATCGAGTCCAGAATGAATCCTTGAAGCGTCACATCGCCACAAGGAAGCGTAAACAAAGGGGGGGGCGTGGCGATTTAGCGCATCGCTGGCCCATCACTAACACCCGACTAAGAATCTTTGCTGCTTGTTGCAACCTTCCCTCCTGCCATTATGGAAATGGAAATTGTTCGCTCGAGGGGAAAAGAAGCGCTTCAACACGCCCACAGGCTTACCCGCCTCTCACTCCAACTTAGAAGCTTCTTTAGATTTAAATTTATATATATATATATATATATATATATATTATATATATATATATATATATATATATATATATATATATATATATATATATATATAATACATATATATATAATATATATATATATAAATATATGTATATATATATATATATATATATATATATATATATATATATATATATATATATTAGCCTGATGATCAGGCTAATAATGGGCAAAAGGAAGGCGAAAAATGATCATAACTGTCAAGGAAAGAGGAAAAGGTAGAAAAATAGAAGAGGACAGAGTTGACAAGAAAGAGGACCACAAGGCCGACCAGGGGTGCCAAAAACCCCAAAAGGAATCTCCTACCAGGACTGAAAAACCTCAGCGAAAACTAATCACCTTCGACCTTGACCTCAATCAGCCAAAGATAGAAAGCAGTGCATCACATGAGAGCCGTCACACTAGTAATGGGCGGAAGGAAGATGACAAAATGATCGTAACCATAAAGGAAAGAGTGAAAGGTAGAATATAGAAAAGGAATGAAGGAGTTGTCAAGAAAGAGGCCCACAAGGCCCAAGAGGGATACCAAAATCCCCTACAAGGCAAGAAAAGCCGAGCAAAAACTGATCACCTTTAACCTGATCAGCCTGAGATGGACAGAGGCATCTTCTCACGAATTTTGGACCTCCATCTCAACGTGAACATTTGTAAAAACAACAAGACCAGGAGGACAACTGTATATTATTTAGTGTGGGGAAATTATGTTTATCAAATGATATGCAGCTTTGTTTGGAAATGGAAGAAGTTGATTTTGGTTTGAGTCGAACTGGACCTCCATTAAATAGGAACGTCCACAGAGCCATGGGATGGGAATCCAGGAAAGATGTTACAGAGGCGATCACTAAAAAAAAGGAACCACTGGTGTCCCCCTCACTGAGATGCCCAGGAGGTTCCAGGCATCAAGATCTCCATCGTCATCACATGGCCTCAACGACAAGACCAGCAAGTTCGACTAGCAGAAAAAGTCAAATGAAACACTTGAGGAAATGGAAGAAAGCTGACTGCTAACTGGACCTTCCGAGGAGCTGCCACAGACCTTTTCCAGGGAGGATGTTGAGCCAAAGGAGTGAGACCTGCCTTTAATGCCCAAGGTTCTTTATCAGATTGAGCCAACTGGTAAGGTTGTGTTACCAGACCACTGAGCTGATTAACAGTTCCCAGAAATGTAGGCAAGGATCTAGCATGGAACCAATTGGTTAATGCGGGACTAAAGCATTATTGTAGAATCGAACCTGGATTTCTGAGCACCATTTGAGTAAATTGGCCTAGACCTCATTTAAGGAACTATGTAGCAGTTGAGCCAACAGCGTTTAGTTTGGGTATACCCACCCCTCCAATTTGAATGCCTAGGCAACCTCTAGCATGGTCAGTTAATGCCTCTGTCATGGAACTTTGATTTCTGCCCATCTTTTGAGTGTTGGCATAGACATCCTTGAGGAACTCTGTAGCAGTTGAGCCAAGTTTAGTTTGGGTATACCAGTTTGAGACATAGGCAACCTCTAGCATGGTAAGTTAATGCCTCTGTCATTGAACTTGGATTTCTGCCCGCCATTTGAGTGTTGGCCTAGGACTCCTTAAGGAAATCTGACTCACTTGGGCCAACTTAAGGTTGGGAATACCAGTTTGAGACATAGGCAACCCCTAGCACGGTAAGTCAATGGCTCCGTCATCCAAACTGGATTTCTGCCCACCTTTTGGGTGCTGGCATAAGGCCAGCTTAATTCTCCACTGTTAAGAGTTGGCGGTTGCTGTATCTCCCTGCAAGACATGACTGCTTCCAACGCCACTTCATGTATGGGCTGTCTTGGTCTTTGATGGGAAGGAGAGAGGGAGGGGGGGGCCGTGAATGCCATGTCTTTCCCCATTGTCAAAATAGGGAAAGGCTAAACCCACCTGATGAGCCCTTTGGTAAGGGCGAAACCTCCTAAACGTCGTTGCATAGGTATGTCCTAGTGTATTAAACGAGGGATACTAATCCTTTGAGTCCATTCCAAATACGTTCCTCCCCTTGGAGTCAAATTAGAAATTGAAGATTTTATACAATTCATTTTAAAACAATATTATGCCTACAACAAAAACAGTTCAGTGCATTTCTTATGTGTGAATAGGACATGAACGTTGTCCTACCTTAGGGAAAATAGCAAGTGGAAACAATATTAAAATATTTCATGAAACTATGGATACACAATCATGATTTCAGCTAACCAAATAAAAGCATTATTTATCCCATTACAAAGGGAAATCATGTTACCTTCGGTTAATCAACTCAGCTTCAAAAATCCCTCTCACAAAATGCAAAAAAAAAAATCTAATTAAAATATGCTTATCAAATCTGTTGATTAGTTAGAGACCGCGTCTTTCAGCCTTGCGACAGGTAACTAAGGAGCTCACTATTATAACTTAATTAATACCCCTAAATATTCAAGTTAGAATAAGAAAAGGAATCATTTTTATTCTATATAAACACTGATGTCCTTTTAATTTGGCAAGAATAGCAATATGGAAAAAATAGTCTAAATACTTAAAAAACTGTAAACAATGAATATAATATTATAATTTTAAGCTGGGGTCTTGCTAGATCAATGAGGTATAGTAGGATTATACGCAACTTATCTTAAGTACAACAAAAATCTGGACTCTGGCCTTGAGGTCAGCTAAAATTATATACAACAAAATACGGCTGAGGGCCTACTTCAAG
>NC_089755.1:16407373-16412373 GCF_040412425.1 Macrobrachium rosenbergii
AAGGACATATATATATATATATATATATATATATATATATATATATATATATATATATATATATATATATATATATATATATATATAATGTAGCATATCAGAATAAATCATAAAGAAATACTTTATTCTTATACAAGGAGCGCAACAAATGCACTAACCATAAATAAGGCTTTTCCAGTGTTTGAAAATAACTGAATTAAAGTTCCTCATTGGACTGGTTGGTATCGTTCTCGGATAGCGCTCTGCTGGGCCGCGTTCGATTCTTCGACCGGCCAGCGAAGAATTAGAGGAATTTATTTCTGGTGATAGAAATTCATTTGTCGTTATAATGCGGTTCGGATTCGACAATAAGGTGTAGGTCCCGTTGCTAGGTAACCAATTGGTTCTTAGCCCTAGGAGAGCTGTTAATCAGCTCAGTGGTCTGGTTAAACTGAGGTATACTTAACTTATACAAATAAAGTGGGTGGGCAACCGTCATCATGATACAGTTTTCAGAATTCTTCAGCCTTTGCTAATAGCATGTTATATTTTTGGGTCTCAGTTCTGGAAAAGATGTCTGACCAAAAGCCACTAAGAATGCATGCCTCGAATGCCCATAAGCCTTGTCCATGCCTACCCAAAACTTGAATGCCCATGAGCCTTAGTTTTCAGTGATTAACAGGTTATCATTATAAGAACCAATTGGTTACCTAGCAATGGGACCAAAACTTATTCATAGTTGTTGTTTTGCTCTGACAACTACAGACATACCATAAAAACTTGTACAAAAACTCTGAAAAAGTATTTTCTTTACATCATGGCTACATTTAGTAAAGTTCCTTAAAATCATATTGCCCCTCGCACGTAGACCTCTGTACAAACACTCTACATGGGCATCGTCAGAATTCTGAGCAGTAAAATAATATCCTAAGTACTTTATTTTTAGTATAAAATCTATTCTAGATTTGTTAACAATAGGTGATATATGAGTTGAACAAATCTTACTCTTAGAGAAAATCATACATTTGGTCTTACTTACATTTAACAACAGAAGCCTGTCAGACATAAAATCACGACAAATGTTTACAAGCTGCTATAGCTCACCTGCTGAAGGAGCAAATAAGTTAAGCATACCTAAGTTTAACAACACCACTGAGCTGATTAACAGCTCTCCTGGGCTGGCCCGAAGGATTAGATTTATTTTACGTGGCTACGGACCAACTGGTTACCTAGCAACGGGACCTACAGTACAGCTTATTGTCGAATCCGAACCACATTATGACGAGAAATTAATTTCTATCAACAGAAATAAATTCCTCTAATTCTTCATTGGCAGGTCGGGGAGTCGAACGCTGGGCCAACAGCGTGCTAGCCGAGAGCTCTACCCACCCCTCCCATGAAGAAATAGAACATTATCATTGACATAGAGCAAATGGTTTAAAATCCATGCTGCTTAAATAACATCCCGCTTTAATTTGACTCAGCCTATGTGAGAGGTCATCCACACGTACATTGAACAGGTAAGGTGAAAGTAAACTTTCATGTCTCACTCCGCATGAGGTGGAAAATTCACTCGAAAATGCATGGCCCCATTTGACAATCATTTGCTGATCTTGATACCACTCACCTAGCAGTTTAATAACATAGCAAGGAACATTTCTTTTTGACAGTACTTCAAATAACATCTTAAGAGACACTTTATCAAAGGCCTTAAAACACATCCATGAAACAAGCAATTACAGGTGTTTTAGGAACATTATACTCCTCGGTTACGTGTTTAAGAATATGGACAGCCATTTCCGTTCCATGGTGGGATTGATAAGCGAACTGGTTGTCACTTGTTAATAAGTACTTTTTACAATCTCTCCAACACAACAGCTTCCAAAACTTTTGAGGTAACAGTGGCTAGAACAATCGGCCTATGACTGGATATGTCACTGTGGTCCGCGTTTTTATCTTTATTGAAAAGAGAGTGTGACCCGAATAAGAGCTCTTGGTAAGTATGAATGACAGAAGTAATAGGTGATGAATATACTCAGTAAAACCCTAACTGCCGGATGAGCCTCCGTCAAGTGCTGAAGTGTCAGGCCATCACGTCCAGGGCTACTGGGAGAGTTCAGAGAACTGAAAGCATTTGAAATTTCGTTCAGATTTGTTCCTGTAGCATCTCGCTGACTTTGATGGGACAAGATGAGTAGGGTCGTTAAGCAGTTTAGAATAATGTTCTTTCCATGATTCGGCAATGTTTGCAAAACCACCTAGACATTATTTATTTTGTCTGGTAAATATTTATATAGAATATATGTGTGCGCGTGTGTGCGTGTATGTGCATGTGTGTGTATATACACACTCACACAGAGTAGAAAGAGAGAGAGAACCTCCTCCTTCATCAGAGAGAGAGAGAGAGAGAGAGAGAGAGAGAGAGAGAGAGAGAGAGAGAGAGAGAGAGAGAGAGGTAAAATTGGGATTATAGATCAAACGAATGGCCTGAAATTGAACTCATTCTCTTGAGAGAGAGAGAGAGAGAGAGAGAGAGAGAGAGAGAGAGAGAGAGAGAGAGGAGGAGGTAAAATTGGGATTATAGATCAAACGAATGGCCTGAAATTGAACTTCTATTCTCTTGAGAGAGAGAGAGTTCTCTTCTCCTTTCAAGAGAGATTTAAGAAGAGAGAGAGAGAGAGAGAGAGAGAGAGAGAGAGAGAGGAGGTAAAATTGGGATTATAGATCAAACGAATGGCCTGAAATTGAACCCATTCATTTTTCAGATAGATAGAAGAGAGAGAGAGATAGAGAGACTGCTTCCTTGAGAGATTGAGAGAGAGAGAGAGAGAATCACCATAGTTCATTGAAATATGACAGCAACGCCATTTATAGAGAAGACGAGAATGATAAGACTCTACATATTCTTTGACAAAGCCGAGATGGACAAAAAGAATTGATGGCACGTAAACAATTACAAAGAGGCTTGCAATCAGGGAAAGATGTTTTGCAAAAGCTTCTTCTTCATCTTCCTCTTAAGAATTTCTAGGAAATAAAGAGCTTTTTGCAAAAGGAATTATCTTTTCATTTATCATATTTTTAAAGAAAGACTAACAGTTGGTTTGTGTACTTTTTCTCAAAACCATGTTGTCCTATATTGATTTTTCATTAAATGTTTCATTATATTTTTGAATACTTTCAATGAGATGTCACAGGCCTATAATTACTTGCCTCTAGTCTTGACCACTTTGAAAGTGTAATATATGAACATGCTCATCATAAAGAGATACTTTGTCTTAATAAGTAACTGGCTTTGTGATTGAATGAAACTTTCTTTTATCAGGTTCCAGGGTATCCATTTTAATTTCATTAAACAGAGAGAGAGAGGTAAAATTGGGATTGTAGATCAAAGAATGGCCTGAAACTGAACAAATGAGAGAGAGAGAGAGAAGAGAGAGAGGCTAAAATTGGGATTATATCATCAAACGCAAAGCTGAAGAATTTGAAATTCTCTTCAGAGAGAGAGAGAGAGAGAGAGAGAGAGAGAGAGAGAGAGAGAGAGTTGAAAGTAAAATAATTGTAGATCAGACCAAAATGGCCTGAAATGAAATTCTCTTGAGAGAGAGAGAGAGAGAGAGAGAAATGAGAGAGAGAGAGAGAGAGAGAGGTAAAATTGGGATTTAGATCAAACATCTGAAATTGAACCCATTCTCTTGAGAGAGAGAGAGAGAGAGAGAGAGAGAGAGAGAGAGAGAGAGAGAGAGATAGATAGAGATAGAGATAAACTGGGATTATAGATCAAACATACAATTGAATATCTCTCTTCAGAAAGAGAGAGAGAGAGAGAGAGAGAGAGAGAGAGAGAGAGAGAGAGAGAGAGAGAGAGAGGAGGTAAAACTGGGATTTTAACGAATGGCCTGAAATTGAACCCATTTTCAGAGAGAGAGAGAGAGAGAGAGAGAATATGGGATTGTAATCAAACGATGGCCTGAAATTTCATTCTTTGAGAGAGAGAGAGAGAGAGAGAGAGAGAGAAGGAGAGAGAGAGAGAGAGAGAGAGAGGAGAGGTAAAATTGGGATCGATCGATCAAACGACTGGCTGAAATTGACATCGAGAGAGAGAGAGAGAGTAATGATGAGAGACGTGTAAAATGGGATTCTAGATCAAACGAATGGCCTTTCTCCCATTCTCTTGAGAGAGAACTGGGAGAGAGAGAGAGAGAGAACGGGCGAAATATTCAAGAGAAGACATGATGACATGTCTGTTATGTTTTTAGTAGATGTTGGAAAGAATTGTTTCTGCGTAAACAATGTAAGAGTCTTAAGGGAAAGATGCACCCATTTGCTTTTTCAGCAGAACTGAAGGAATTATTCTAAAGAAGATATTCCACGAGATCATAATGATTACATGACACTGTTAAATCCCAGAGATGTCTATTTACGAAACAGATCGAGGGCAAAGTGTCAGCGTTACTTCCATTTCTTTGAAAGATAAAAAATTTAAATAAGACTGACCAGTCGGCTGAAGAAATTTGAAAATTGACCACGGGAATAATTCATCAGAGCAAAAATAAAGGCCAATGTTGTCACCAGACTGAGCCACTGAGGCTCTATATATATATATATATATATATATATATTATATATATATATATATATATATATATATATATATATATATATATATATATATATATATATATATATATATATATATATATATACATATATGTATAAGTATACTTTTATACATATATGTTTGTGTACATTTACACTATTTATATATATATATATATATATATATATATATATATATATATATATATATATAAACTAATGAAATCATATACATTAAATTTCTCTCTCTCGCTTACCCTAAAACCATAAATCCACTGGGAAATCTCCCTGTTATTACAGTTTAAATGTTCCTCGTTTTTGCCAACGTTTTTAACCTAGCTTTTTATATTTTTTTATCGTCTCAGTGGAACAATGTTCTTCCATCGTCCGCCTGTTGCGTTTATTTGCTATTTGTTTATCTCCGA
>NC_089755.1:16417373-16459873 GCF_040412425.1 Macrobrachium rosenbergii
GCAGAATAATGTAAAGTAAAAAAGGAACATAAAAGTCTAAGTTAACTGCAAATCAAAATTGTCAAAGGAGCAATGACTAAGTAATAAGAAATTGCGTACTAAGCAGAAATCGTCAAATCACTGAGCAGACAGATACTGAGAGAAAAATATACATACACATATATATACAGTATGTTTATATATATATATATATATATATATATATATATATATATATATATATATATATATATATATATATATATATATATATATATATATATATAAATATATATAAATATGTGTGTGTATAAATTCATATCCTGGATTATAACTGAGACAAATTAAACCAATATCAGATATGGTCAGTCTTGCAGCCATAAACCATCTCAGCAAGAAAGCTGACTCCCACAATGCACCATCTGTGATGGGATTAGATTTCAGCGTTCATAGAAAAATTCTCGTATATCTGGCAAGTCTATTTTGGTCACCACTCCCATGGTGTCAAAAGCTTGTGCTGCCTTTGATTACAAAACCTCCCTGTAAGCAGTTCCTGCGTCGCTTCTCATTTCTTCAATTTTGTCCATATTTCCCAGTCATTTGTTTTTATCACCAAAGTTTATTTCTCCAATCATATTTTCTAACTTTATTCTCCTTCTTCCTTTTATCGTATTTTCTCTCGCACGTCTCTCCGTCTTATCACGCATCAGATGATTAATGCAACCTTATATTTCATCCTAAAACTCTTTCATATTCCGCCAACCATTTATCATTTCGTTTCCGCCGGCGGGAACCTTTTCTTCTTCTTACGATCGCCTTATTGGATTCCTGCTCTCACAGTTATTTTCGTTCCCTCCACTCATTCATTTCGCCATTCCTACAGTTTTCCCTCTTCTTTATCATCATCTCCATTTCTTCTGAGTTCGGGTGTCTTGCTTTTTATATATTTGATCCTTCTGGTATTTTCATTCCCCCGCCTCTCGACGTTCGGGAAACTTCACACTTATTCTCTCTCTCTCTCTCTCTCCCCTTTGCGTCAATATCTGATCGTCTTTCCACCGTATTTCTCTCTCTCGTTTTCTTTCATATTCTCCCTTCCCCTGTACATTCTTGTCATCGCTTTTCTCTCGTTTGTTCTGTTTCTTAGATTTACTAAAACTTTCTTCTTCTTCTCGATTTCTCGTACAAGTTTTTCATTTTATCACTGGGTCTAATTCAAGTCTGCTGACTGATCACAAACATTGCTCGTTCCAGCACCAGCTTCTGTCATAAAATCTATTAGAGCAAAGATTATATTCTCTGTCTTGAGAGTGATGTGAATTTGTTTTCTGTTTACTTTTATAAATAAATAAATAAATAGATCTCACTTATCCTGTGAAACCTATTGGAGTATTAAATACATTGTCTGTCTTGATAATGATTGTATTTTTGGTGTCAAATTACTTTTACAATAAATAAACGGATATTTAATTTGGTGTAAAACCACCAAAACGCCAAAGTAAATTCCAGGAAGTCAGGAAAGAATATTAATTACATTCTCTGCCTTGACAATGTCGTAGTTTTGCTTTCTAATTACTTTTATAATTAATTAATAGATACTTAAATTGGCGAGAAACCACAAAACGCCGAAGTAAATTTCAGGGAGGCAGGAAAGGAGGAGATGGTGGTAAAATCCGACCACCAGACACCTTCTTCAGGATCCTAAATAAAAGCGATGAGGAGGAACTTTGACGTTTGATGGGAGAAGATCTGAGCCGTCAGTCAAAGCAATAACTTATTTATGAGTTTCTGATGACCGGAATCAAGTCGTTTGATGGCCAGGACATCTGAGCCAAGAAACGATGCATTTTTATCCCTTGATGGAGGGGTCTCTGGGAGGCTTTCCTCTTTTCATTTTGGGAGGATGAGGGCGCTAGACTTATGACCCTCCTCAAAGGGACGAAACCTACAAAAGCCGTCTCATTAACAAGGACGTCATTTGCATAATTCGCTTATTTAGTATGTTACCAAATCCCATCATTAACCTATACTTCCATGATGTACACGCACACATACACATACATACACATGTACATACAATGTATATATATATATATATATATATATATATATATATATATATATATATATATATATATATATATACGAGCTAACCAACACAGCATTGCCTCAGGAATACTCTGAGTGACAGCCTGATTACCTTAGAAAGGAAGTAACACATGGTGTAGTTTTGATTAACATGTCCAGACTAAACCTAAACACAGCTCCCGACTTAACTGAAGCACCCCACTAAAAACCTAACAAAGCACACCCCCACAAAACAAAAACACACCCCCACCAAACTAAACACATCCCACCACTAAACCAGAATACACCCCACTGTACCTAGAATTAACCCCACTAAACCTAAATGTACCCCCAACTAGACCTAAACACACCCCCTAACTAAACCTAAATGTACCCCAACTAAACCTAAATACACCCCACTATACCTAAACACATCCAAAATAAACCTAAACAAACACCATCCTTTTAAACCCAAATGCACCCCACTAAACCTAAACACACCCTAACTAAACCAAGACACAGCCCCACTAAACAAGACACCCCCCACCAAACCTAAAAACCCTCCCATCAAACCTAAACAAATCCACCACTAAACCTAAACATACCACTCACTAAACCTAAACACACCCCTCACGCTCCCCGCTAAAACTGAACACCCAACACCAAATCTAAACACACCACACACTAAGCCTAAGTACACCCTCACTAAACCTAAACACAAGCCCCTTAACCTAAAAACACCCCCTCACTAAACCTAAAAACACCCCCTCACTAAACCTAAACACACCCTTTCAATAAAGCTAAACACACCCCCTCACTAAACCTAAACATACCCACTCACTAAACCTAAACACACCCCCTTACTAAAACCTAAACACACCCCCACTAAACCTAAACACGCCCCCCTCACCAAGCCTAAACACACCCACTCACTAAACCTAAACACATGCCCTGGTAAACCTAAACACACACACACACACACACCCCACTAAAACTAAACACATCCCCAGTAAACCTAATTTTCAATAATATATTTCTATATATGGTCTTGCGTACATGAAATGAGGTATGATAAACCCGCAGAGTTTATTTACCACATAGTTTCAAAGGGAAGGGAGAAGGGGGGACGGGGGGAAGGGAAAGGGGAAGGGGGTACGGGTTTGAAATCTACCCTGTTATCTAAGTTGGGTCAAATGATGGCCACATGCCAAGTTTTGTCTGGATCGGTCAAACAGTTCGGATTTCTAGAATGCATAAGCGTACAAACATTCCCTTTTATATATAAGATTAATAAATATACATACATACATACATATATATATGTATAGTTATCATACATACATATATATTTTTTCAAGGCCGTACATCTTAGACCGAGGCAATTTCATTTACCTCTTAACTCGAGTAACTGATCCCACAAGCAATCTTAAGTGTAAAATATTTAAGGTCTCAGGAAAGAAATCCCACGACCTTTGTCTTCTCTGAAAGCCCAGCTAATTCTATTTTTCAATCTCGATTTTAGTAGGTGTCACATTCTCTTGAAATTAAGCCCCCTTCTCTCTCTCTCTCTCTCTCTCTCTCTCTCTCTCTCTCTCTCTATATATATATATATATATATATATATATATATATATATATATATATATATATATATATATATATATATATATATATATATATATATATATATATATATATATATATATATATATATATATATATATATATATATATATATATATATATATATAAATTATATATATATATATATATATATATATATATATATATATATATATATATATATATATATATATAATTTTCATGATGTTGCCTTGTAATACGTATATCCTCCTATAATTTTGACATATTTACTTTTTTCATGTGTTATGTTTAATGATAATGGTTGTTGAAGTGTCATATTTAGTTAGGCATCAGATCTCAAAAGAGCTAATGATTGAATAACTTGATAGCGTAATTTAGAATTGTTAATACAGTTTTAATAGTAACGTAATTTAGAACGAATATCTTTCTTGGTAAAAGCGTAGTATTTGAACGCGTGTGTGTGTGTGTCCACCAGGACTTGTTTCATTTCAGATGTCATCAGTTGAGATAAGAGGGACGCTTTGTTTTGGGTTAATGATGACAGCTTTTGAAAACAAACGCCGATTCGTCCCATACGGGCTCAAGACGAGTGATTTCATGTTGTTACATGCGTTGTTTGAGTCACGTATGCCACTTTGAGAGAAAGAATACGTGTCCTGATCAATTACGTCATGTTTTGTAAGATTGCGTTCAAAACGTTTTGCTGGGATGACGTAACTTTCTTCTAGAAGCTTCTCCATTGTATCTCGCACCCAAAACGCTTTAATGATGTCACTTCCCTGCTTCTAGAACTTTTGCATCTCGCACCCAAAATGCTTTAATGACATCATGTAATTGTTTCACTTATTACTGGAATCCTAAAATCTAATTCATTCTCATTTCTGAGACCAGGCGATATGGTTCCCTCTCTCTCTCTCGTTCTTAGAAAGAGATTATTTTAACGTAGTGTTTTGTGGTCACATATTAGCATTAACTTTTGAGATCTGAATTTAGCAAAGTTATTTAGTTCATAACAGCGCCTGGTAAATAAGTGTGTATTGTGGTAACGCAGCTGCAGCAAGTGATTTACAGAGGTTTTCACAAGTTTGTGTAAGGTAACGTGAATTTTACTTATTATGATAAGTTAGGAAATTTTGAACAAGTGAAATCATTATTGATAAATCTTATGTGTATTTTTCTATTTACAATCTCTTTATATTTTCACATTTTTTTATGTTTGTGACGTAAGATTTATTTACGTAGCATTTTAAATATTTCTTGGTATAATTTAACATTGCATACTTGATTTCATTTATTAAGAGTTTTTCTTTTTAAATCTTGAGTAATTCTTGATAGTTTAAGTTTTGCTTGATTAATTTAAATTCCTGATAAAGTTTTTGTGAATTAGTTTTGTTTCATAATTTAAATCAAGAATTGATTAAGTGTTGTGTTATTTTCGAATAATAAATTTTTCAGATTGTGAATTCTAATTAATTGTGAATTCTAGTTATAAACTTTGAATTCAAAAATAAATTTTTGTATTTAACATTTTTAGAAAAAGTGTTTCAGTTATTGATCACCAGTGAATAGGATTGATTGTGTGTGTATAAGGCAAAGTGATAAACATGTTTTGTTCTTTTAGTTTTGCTAAAGTGAATTAAGACCAGGGAAACAGAGTTTTTTGATGGAGTGATGCCCTTCTACTCTAGAATATTTCTAGTTTAATTTTTGATACCTCACACATATTCTGATAGACTTAGTTTGATTTTTCAAGTAATAAATAAGTTTTTTCTTAAGGGATCACTGTTACCTTTAGAGTACTCAGTCGTAATAATTAATGTTATGAGAGTTCAGGTATCTGGCTGAAGTGAGGTATATTTTTGAATCTTGAGATTAGTTGTGTTATAACCAGGTTCCTTGATACGCATCGTGACAATATACATATAAATATGCAGTTGTATACATATATCTATGTATGTATACATATGTATATAAAAGCATTCATACATATATATATAATGGATGTGTGTGTGCATGTGCGTGTGTGTATGTTCCAGCATAACTCTGAAGCATAATGAGCAATTTCAACCAAATTGCAATACATATGACTTACTATCTGGAAAAGAATACTTGGGGGCGGGGTAAGACATCACTGGCACTAAAGGGGGTGGGGTGGGGAGGGGTGACACGCAAACAACCGATATTAGTGTCTAATCCATAGTTTTCGAGGTCGCTGAGATGATAAGTGACACTCACGGCGCCATTTAAATTCCAAGTTCAGCAGCCCAAATAGGGATACGGGGTGAGAAGGGGTGAAATATGTCAAAAATACTGGGCAATGTAATTGAAGCAACTAGCCTAACAGGAAAGGGAGAGAGTGAGGGGGGGGAGGGAGTGAGAGTACAAGGGGAGGAGATAGGCTGGGTATTCAAGCTCAGGTTTACCTCTCAGTTCACCCACGGCGTTTGACGGATGAGTGTCCATACGTAAAGAGTATAACTGTCAGTTGGACTGTTAAGTCGCAGTCATCGCTCTCAGTGCTCGCCTAGCCTTCGTTGTGGCAACACTGTGGCAGCGATGGAACCTCCGCTGGCTGATAAGGAGGTGGAGCTACACAGACTAGCTGCTGTGGCAATTCACTTAAAAATAGTCAAGAAGCAAAAAAGGCGTAACAGAGTATGGTCTAAATATTGCCTATTAAAGGGAGATGTCTATTTAAATATGATATTAATGAGAAAGGTTAAATTAGACCTTGGGGTTGGTTCAGTTATTTATGAAATGGGCCGTGACGCCTACTTTCACTATAAAGGCAGGAAACTAGTCTAGGCCTATACCAAATTGTCTGTACCACATGGAAATTTTTTTCCCGAATAGTCTGTAACACATGGAAATATATTTTTGTATTTTTGATTGTATGATTTGGACTCACAATGGTCTACAGACATCGCTGCAGGGTCTATATGCAGTATATGTATATACAGTATATATATATATATAATATATATATATATATATATATATATATATATATATATATATATATATATATATATATATATATATATATGTATATATTTTACGATTTTTCCTGGGAAATGCTTACCATGAGTCAGTTATAAACTCTAAATGAATGATTTCGTCACTTATCTCTATGTTTGCAAAAAATCTGACTGCTGTTGATTCAGGAAATCATAAAAACGCAAGGAAAAAGGAGAATTTATTGGAGCTGAGGGCTCTACTCACAAGTATTTGTAAATAAACGCGTCAGGGTAAGTTTAAGATGACGAGTATTTACACGAAACGAAATATCAGAAGATGAAGTGGATTAATCAGGCATTGCAAGGCATGAGAGGTTAATTATAACGGGGAAAACTTGAAAGTTCATCCGTCGGTGTGACGACGCTGATACAAGGCACAGTCAAGAGGGGTTTCCACTGCTAACAACCCTCTGTAAAGATGGGGGTTCACGAATTAAAAGCCAGTAAGGACGCAGTAGAATTTACACGGGACAAGGCGAGCACGGAGGGTAGGCCAAGAAGCCTTGAACACACGATTTGATGTAATTATTTAAACACAGGCATTTGCGTAACACTGACCTAACAAGGCAAGGTTGATATGGAAACACTGGCAATTAGAGATAGAAATAGGATGACGAGATTTAGAACAGTGTGACTGGCATGGAAGAACTTTTGCAACAGATCACTTCACCTTGTAGAAGAGGTGGCTTCAGGGGAAATGGCGGCATAGGAAAGCTGAGGGACTCACAGATAAGAAGACTAAAAAAAGGTCCCCACAGGATAGGACCACGTGGTGGAGCATGGCTCTCTCTGAAGATGTCTCACTCGTATCCAGTAGTGCGTCTCTCTATATGACCTAGGTTCAGGGGTTGGTTTGGTCTAGGACTGAGTCCCAGGCGTCTTTTCTCTTAGTCCCCCTTCCCGGCCAACCTCGTGTCTCTGTAAACAGAAGTCTCCGGCAGTCATAGGTTCAAGAAGAGAAAGTTGAGAAGGGATGTAAAGAAATTAAAGGATTAAGGGAGAGGCTCTCTCTCTTTCTCTCTCCCTTCTTCGTCAGGCAGTGGCCAAAATGCACTGCTGTATTTTCCAACTTTAAATGAAGCAGTTGGTGGCTGGGATTCTTGGGAAATTATAATAATATATATGTATATATGTATGCATATCTATGTATATATATGCATATATATACATATATATATATATATATATATATTTATATGCATATATATATATATATATATATATATATATATATATATATATATATATATATATATATAATTCAGTAGCTATATACTGAGTCGCACTCCTGTCCAAGGCTGAACTTAAGGTATTCTCGTCATTATGCATCCTAAGATCTAGAGGGAGCATCTCAGATCTTATAATTGGAGTATAAAATTTAGGCCAAAGCCAAGCGCTGGGACCTGTGAAGTCATTCAGCGGTGAAACTGAAATCAGGAGCAAAAAGGTTTGAAAGGCGTAACAGGGAAAAATCTTTTACAGTTGCACTGTGAAACAATTGTTAGGAGAGTGTTGAGGTATTTAAGATGGACGAAGGGAATAGGAACGGAGGTAGAGTAAAGGGAATGAAATGGGTTGGAGCTCGGGGCCGAAGGGACACTGCAAACAATCTTAAGTAATTCCTTACAGTGCACCACGTAAAGGTGCACTGAAGGCCCAACCTCACCCCCATGGCAGATAGACGCAGAACTTGGTATATTATAGTGGGGTGTAATTTTCTTGAAAGGAAAGACTCTGTCGTCTAGCATAGGCCTAAAAATGCTTTTTTCGATTGTCTTGCATAGGCCTAAAAATGCTTTTTTCAATTGTCTAGCATATGCCTAAAAATGCTTTTTTCAATTGTCTAGCATATGCCTAAAAATGCTTTTTTCAATTGTCTAGCATATGCCTAAAAATGTTTTTTTCAATTGTCTAGCATATGCTTAAAAATACTTTTTTCGATTGTCTAGCATAGGCCTAAAAATGCTTTTTTCATTTGTCTAGCATAGGCCTAAAAATGCTTTTTTCAATTGTCTAGCATAGGCTTAAAAATGCTTTTTTCAATTGTCTAGCATAGGCTTAAAAATGCTTTTTTCAATTGTCTAGCATAGGCTTAAAAATGCTTTTTTCAATTGTCTAGCATAAGCCTAAAAATGTTTTTTTCAATTGTCTAGTATAGGCCTAAAAATGCTTTTTTCAATTGTCTAGCATAGGCCTAAAAATGCTTTTTTCAATTGTCTAGCATAGGCCTGAAAATACTTTTTTCGATTGTCTAGCACAGGCCTGAAAATGCTTTTTTTCAATAATTTTATGAATGCCACTTGAATGATAGGCCTGCTATGTAAAAATACCATTAATTCCCTGTTAAAATGGAAAATACCTTATTTCTGAAATTATTTTATGACAGATTCTCTACAAATTGGCCAGAGGTAGACCCTCACTTATTCATTTGTTTAATTTTTCGTTATCCTAAGAGGCAGTTGATATATTGAAGAATCAATGATAAAACTGAAATCCCTTTAATAAATAAGTAAAATGTCTGTGGCGTCAAGTTTCTGGAAATATCTCTTGTGGTTTCAGGCTTGTTGTTTAAAGTATTTTTATGGTACGTACCATAAAAATACCTTAGACAACAACCCTGTGAAAATGAATGTCCAAGTTTAGGAACTGTGTTCAAGTTACTGATAAATTTTACTCTGAATATTATCGAGCTTTCAATAAAAAAGACAGAACATCTTATTGCGCGATGTTATTATTACCCATAATAATAATAATAATAATAATAATAATAATAATAATAATAATAATAATAATAATAATAATAATGGACCGAAATATCCTGATAAATACGATAATTTTCCATGAACCATATGATGTTAAGACATTTTCCTCTGAATATTACCGAGCTTTCAATAAAAGAAAATGATGGAACATCTTATTGCGCGATATTATTACCCATAATAATAATAATGGACCGAAATATCCTGATAAATACGATAATTTTCCATGAACCGTACGATGTCAAAAGTAGGCATGGCAACACTGCTTAGCAACTCTCGAAATGACACTATGACAGTCAGTAGTAGTTTGGCCTTGTGGTATGAACGTCTATAGATTCGTGTCCGTTAAACGTGTTCATTTAAATTTAATTCCTCTGTGTTCTTTAGCTCGCACTGAGCACTTATATTATGATTGTTGAAGTGCTTATAGATATTTTAAGTGCTGCTCGGAGGAAGCGTTACAGACAGAATAACTTACGAATCAAATTTTGGTGGCGTCAGGCAAGGGGAGACGATGCCACGTAGCAGCAGAAAGTAAGTTCTGTCATTTCGCGTTTTCAAATGTTTCTTTAATTCTACACCATTTTGAATTTCAGTGGGACTAACTAGGGAGTGGGTTAAGGTGAAGATTAAATGGTTCGGACAGGACTGTTCAAATTAAATATAGACGTATGTTATCATTAATTAGGTACAGATAATAAACAAATATAGTTTCATGTCGAACTTAGGGTAAAATTTTACTTTAAACCCTCCTCACATCTGGACATGAATATGTTATCTTCCTATATTTTATTGTGTGCTTTGAATGTTTCTGACGCTCGTTTATTTACCTGTAATGTTTTATATAATAATAGTACCACAACCATAATTTAGCGTTCAGTAAAATAAAACAAAAGACGGTAAATATCTCGGTAACGGCAAATTCGCCATAGATTTGAGCGTGGGTTTCGTACTGATCGTATTAAGGAGACTTTCGATCACAGCATAAAAACTCCGATATCAAATAAGAGTGAAAACTTGAATAATACGGAATTTTACTATACATTGTGAATAACATACACCCAGAGAATACTCTGCTACACCGTACACACAAAAACACTTGAAGTATGTTGACTCAACTTTAATATTTCAATGGTTTCGTTCCAAAGGTCGAATCTGAGCGAAGAAGCTTTGACGGAACAGCCTCAGAAACTCAGAGATTGAGTAACAGTTGTTTGAGTCGTTGAATGTTGGGCTAGAAAGTGCGGTACGGTACATTCGTTAGTGTACGGTACGAATTTTCTTAGATACGGTATTCCTCCTAGGGTACGGTACATTTTTCAGGGACGGTACGGTACGGTGTTTCTGCTAGTAAACGGTACGAATTTGTTCAGAAACTATGGTATTTTTTGCTAGTGTTCGGTACGGCATTTTTCAGATACGGTACGGTATTTCTGCTAGTGTACGGTACGGCATTTCGGTTAGTTTACGGTACGGGAAAGAAGAATGAGACCGCACCGTACTCATAACCTTTGTTTCTGGTTGCTATCTGGCAAGTTTTTGTTCAATAATTGTCCTTTATCTTATTTGATATTGTTATTTCTGCTGTAACGATTTGTTAAGATAACTGTCATTTACGATTCTGTCTAAAACTTGCTTTCGTTTGTTGACGTTTATGCTTGAAACTTCGTATTTATAAGTGTTGGTAGTTACAGTTACCCTGATATTGGAGTATTTTTTTAGAATGAGTGTCCATATTTCCCCATAAATTGAGTTTATATATATATATTTTATATATATATATATTATATATATATATATATATATATATATATATATAATAGATATATATTATATAAATATATATAAATATAAAATATATATATATATATATATATATATATATGAAAAATATAAATAATATATATATGTATATATATATATATATATATATATATATATATATATATATATATATATATATATATATATATATATATAGAGAGAGAGAGAGAGAGAGAGAACTATTGTCTTATAACCAATTCGCTTTATCTAGGGAATACCTTACACCCAAGGGGAATTATACTTGATAAGTGCTTCGTCACCAGTGGGATTCGAACCTCTGCCTGGTTTAGAAACAACGATACACAGTGACTTTAACCACTGAGCCAGTGTTTAGAGTCACTGTACATTGTCGTTTCTCAATTAGGCAGCGTTCGAGTCCCACTGATGACAGTTATGTCTAATTTATTTATTTATTTTTAGATAACATGACAAATATCAGTGTGGATTCTGGGTTGATGTTGATACGTAAGATTGCATTGAAATATATCATGTATATTGAAATATATTGAAATATATCATGTATTATTCATAATTAAGTCGTATACAGTAATTCCAGTTTTAAAAATGAACAACCTTCCTCGGTGTTATTCATATCCGTTGTATGTAGACCTTTCCTGCAATATAAATAAATAAATAAATATATATATATATATATATATATATATATATATATATATATACATATATATGTCGCTTTGCATAATGGATACGTTCATTAAACGTGGAGCCGCTTTCCTGAGAGAGGAATTTCATGATGCTGAAGACTCTCTCTCTCTCTCTCTCTCTCTCTCTCTCTCTCTCTCTCTCTCTCTCTCTCTCTCTCTCTCGTCCGACGTCTGCACCAACTCTTGAACACGTGATGTCCGTAATCATTTACTCTGCCTGACAGAGGTTCATAATTCGTAATTAATTTTCGTTCAGCATTCCTTACTGAAAGCGTTACGTATTTGATTGCTGACATAATATTATAATAATAATAACTAAATCCATTAAAAAATTCCACTCAAAATAGATCAAAGTCTAAAACAGACCTTTAGAGAACCTCTCTCTCTCTCTCTCTCTCTCTCTCTCTCTCTCTCTCTCTCTCTCTCTCTCTCTCAGATTATTACCGAAAACATTCACGTCTCTCAATATAATGATAATAGAACGGCCTCTCGTGAGTGCTCTGTACAGATGGTAATGTTTTTGGAAGGAAGAGTTAGTGTTCATTTCAGTATGTATTGCATTACCCGTCTAATAATAATAATAATAATAATAATATTAATAATAATAAGGAAAATTATTTTTCATTTCAGATGTGCATTGCATTATCCATATAATAATAATAATAATAATAATAATAATAATAATAATAATAATAATAATAATAATAATAATAATAATAATAATAATAAATAATAATAAGGAAATTTATTTTTCATTTCAGATATGAATTGCTTGACCCATATAATAATAATAATAATAATAATAATAATAATAATAATAATAATAATAATAATAATAATAATAATAATAATAAGGAAAATTATTTTTCATTTCAGATATGCATTGCTTGACCCATATAATAATAATAATAATAATAATAATAATAATAATAATAATAATAATAATAATAATAATAATAATAATAATAATAATAATAGGTAGCAGTGAATACGTTCAATATTAAAAAACTGGTTCCCAATTTGATACAACTGAAGATTTTTACAAAACTCTACGGGAACAGTGTGACAGTTTTCCGTAAATGCAAATTTCGCACAGAATATCAAAGACAATTATATAGTAAATAATAGAATATGAATAATAATTATGCGTGTAGGATATTGTTAACATACAATATTATTGAAGGTGATAATGACTAGAAAACTGGTCATTCTTTATCACAGTTAATGGAGACCATCTTCATCATACTCATTATGTCAAAGAATATGTTCAGATATAATAGTCGCAAATCAGGAATGAGAGAGAGAGAGAGAGAGAGAGAGAGAGAGAGAGAGAGAGAGAGAGAGAGAGAGAGAGAGAGAGAGAGAGAGGTGTCTTCAACATCATTAAATTCCTGTCTCAAAAAAGCGACTCCACTCTTAATGAATGTGTGCATCATATATGCAAAGCAATAAATTGCAGGAAAGGTATACAATGGATATGAATAACACCCCGCAATATTTTTTTAACTGGGAACTTCGTAATGAACAAAACAAAAAGGAATTTCAGAACAGGGCTTATTGAGTAGAAAGTCAGAAGGTAGAACTTTTCAGAGTTGGAAGGGACAACTTCCTTGAGTCAATAGGAAGTCAGAAGGTAGAACTTTTCAGAGTTGGAAGGTACAACTTCCTTGAGTCAATAGGAAGTCAGAAGGTAGAACGTTTTAGAGTTGGAAGGTACAACTTCCTTGAGTCAGCAGGAAGTCAGAAGGTAGAACTTTTCAGAGTAGGAAGGTACAACTTCCTTGAGTCAGTAGAAAGTCAGAAGGTACAACTTCCTGAGTCAGAAAGTACCATGAAGACTGACCCATGAGAATGAACAAACGATATAGTGAAATTTACAGTAACTTTAGAATTGGAATATTCCATTTTCAAGTGAAACTGAATCCAGTAGCATGTCTGTCAGTAGCCTATTTGAGAAACAGATCGCCTACAAGTTGACGACTTCCCACCCACTTCAAAGAAATTAAAGTTTTCAAACTCTCCCTCGTTCCAACCGCAGAAATTCAATTACCCTACGTTACTGACGTGAAAGATCCTCGCTCTCAGCGTAATTAATTGTGAAAGGAGTGAGATAGCATTCCTGGGAAACCTCCGCTTTCCTTTGCATCCCCTTAATTGTTTCATCTCCTTCCCTCCAATTTCACGCTTCATCTGCAAGTTTTTTTTTTTATGATTTTATCAAACATTATTTCAGGGCTTCCCCTTACGTGTCTATCTTTCACGAAAGCGAAAGGACATTCCCAATTAGGTGCCACTCGTCAAGTAAATTTGGGCCCGAAGGTCTTTGGCTTCGTTTGGGTTGGATGACTGCTTTTGGGGGAACACTGGATGAAGCCTTTCTTCTGCTGTCAAGGATTTTCACCCACCCGAGGTGATTAGAGGCCAGCTGATAATGTCTTAGGCTACGTTTAATTTGTTAATATTCAATGGCGATATATATTATACATATGAATTCCTTGTGTTTTGCCCACGTTGTGAAATTTGCCTGATATATTTTATTATATCATGCCATTCCCGTGAATCATCACACCATGACTGATTAGTTATATGGTTTACATAGCTTTTGTTCTGTGTATCCAATCTAGTGCTGTTATTTCCCTTTTGGCAAGAGTCTATACCCAGACAGTTATTCTGAGGTTTAAAAGGAACATATAGATATATTACAATAGCTGGGCGTGTCAATACTCTTATAGACTTTCGCTCTAGCTATTTCTGAAGCTTCTCGAGGAATAAGACCCAACGCAACATCAGAAATTGCTTACATTGACTGTGTCCATTTATCTTCATTCGTCTCACAAGGATTTTGAATCTACTGTCATTGTAACAGAGGGTCCTTATTCAGTATTAGTAATGAACGAAGAACAAATTGGCAACTAGAAAGAGAGCGAGAAATCGATCAATCAATACTGAACTAAGTGTCAACACTTTTCAACTGAAACTACACCCGGTTTTGTTTGTGTAAGTATGTGTGTATGTATGTATTTATGTACGTATGTAAAATCGTCAATGAATATTGACAAGTCAAACGTAGCGAAGACAATATCAGATGACCTCTAATCAACCAGAGTGAATGAAAATCCCTGACACCAAAAAATAAATAAATAAATAAATAAATAAATAAATAAATAAATAAATAAATAAATAAAAATAAAACCAGAACTTCATTCAGTGGTCTCCCAAAATGTCGTCCAAAAAATACAAACGAGTCCAAAAAACCTTGGGGGCAATATTTACTCTTCCTTAGCAAGCGGCACCTAATTGGGAGTGTCCTCTCGCTGTAATGGAAGATACACTCGTTAGGGGAAGCCCAGGGGATAAGGCGAGATGAAAATACGTATTTTGCATTGTCACGGCAGATAACGAGCAAATGCCTCGTTTACGAAATGAATAATTTCCACTTGTATGTATTCAGTGTACAGATGGAATGTCTCGAATGGCGTCATTGCAGCTTGTTTCATAATAGGGTTTTTGGGGCTTTCCCTAAATTTGACAGTTGTTGATGGAACAGCATTCAGATTTTGCCTGGCAGAAAGCAAGACGTGAATGTTATAAATGCATGTCACAATCTTAGCACCGTGCAGAGAGAAGAAGAGAGAGAGAGAGAGAGAGAGAGAGAGAGAGAGAGAGAGAGAGAGAGAGAGAGAGAGAGGTTGGTTTGAATGATTATTAGGAAGATATTGTTAAAACTATCCTTCCATATATATATATATTAATCCCTTCTGAGAGATGCTTCCTATGAATATGAATAATATATATATATATATATATATATATATATATATATATATATATATATATATATATATATATATATATATATATATTTATATATATTCATAGGAAGGACCTCACAGAAGGGGTTAAGGACTGGGGTTTGCAAGGCAATAGATTTTAACAATATTTTCCTAATTGTCCAAACCCCCGGGAGAAGAAATGGGATGGATTTTGTGCAAATTATGGCCTGCTGTCGATCAGATGTCGAATGGGGAAGTTATCGTGACTGCTGGAAGCGGCCAATTTCATCCCTGGTCCAAATCATAGGTTTTTCCTTTTATATATACATTTGCATATTGTAATTCAGGTTAGTCTTATTTTCTCTCTCTCTCTCTCTCTCTCTCTCTCTCTCTCTCTCTCTCTCTCTCTCTCTCTCTCTCTCTCTCTCTCATTTAAGTGTCCGTTTGATTACCAAAACGGCTGAGGAAATTGGTTTGAAACGAAATCCACTTGGCTGACTTTACATGAAAATGCCTCAGACATCTCCGCAGAAGCTCTGAGAGAGAGAGAGAGAGAGAGAGAGAGAGAGAGAGAGAGAGAGAGAGAGAGAGAGAGAGAGAGAGAGAGAGAGAGAGAGAGAGGTGGTTAAAGATGTAAAGTTGAAGCTTTCAAGTTCATGAAGTTGAGCCTTGACGTTTATGGAACCATGAAATGTCATGTTGTCACACCAAGAAGTGTCTTCTCGTCACGCCAAGCTGTGCTGTGATGTCACGTCTAAGCGTCATCTTTGCAGACCATGAATTGTGCTGTCACACTATTGTCACACCTAGAAGGTTCATGCTGTCAGACCATGAAGTGTCATGTTGTTACATGATGTAGGTCTATGTTGTCACACTAAAAAGCATATGCTGTTAGCCATTAAGTGTTATATTGTTACACTATGAACGCCCATATTGTCAGCCTATGAAATGTCATGTCACAATGAGAAGGCCCATGTTGTCACACCAAAAAGTGCACATGAAGTTTATGTTGTCACACTATAAATGCCCATGTTGTCAGACAAAAAGTGTCATGTTGTTAGCCTGTGAAGTGTCATGTCACATTTTGAAGGCCCATGTTGTCACACCAATAAGTATCATGTTGTTAGCCCATGAAGTGTCATTATGTAACAGTAAGAAGACCCATGTTGTCACACCGAAAAGAAATAGGTTGTTAGCTTATACAATGTCATGTCATACTAAGAAGGCCCATGTTGTCACGGCAAAAAGTAATATGTTGTCAGCCTATACAGTGTTAAGTCACACTAAGAAGGCCCATGTTGTCACACCTAAAAGTAATATGTTGTCAGTGAATAAAATGTCATATTGTCATACTAATATGGCATATTTTGTTACACCAAAAAAGCAGTGTTAACATACACAATGTCATGTTGTCACACCAAAAAGTAATATGTTGTCTGCCTATGAAGTGTCATGTTTTCACACTAAGAAGGCCTATGTTGTCGTGCCAAAAAGTAATATGTTGTCAGTGAATAAAGTGGCATGTTGCCATACTAAGAAGGCCCATGTTGTCACACCAAAAAGTAATGTTGTTAGCCTATGTAGTGCCATACATTACAGGCCCATGTTGTCACACCAAAAAGTAATATGTTATCTGCCCACGTAGTGTCGCTTTGTCACACTAAGAAGGCCTATGTTGTCACACCAAGAGTGATATGTTGTCAGTTTATACAATGTCAAATCTCACTAAGAAGGCCCATGTTGTCACACCGAAAAAGTAATGTTGGCAGCCTATGAAATGTCATGTCACACTAAGAAGTCCCTTGTTGTCACACCTAAAAGTAATATGTTGTCAGCTAGGACGTTTTGTGATGTCACACTATGAAGACCCATGTTGTCACACCAAAAAGTAATGTTGTCAACCTATGACATTTCACGTGGTCACACTAAGGAGCCCCATGTCACCACACCAAAAAAGTAATATGTCAGCCTATGAAAGGTCATGTTGTCACACTAAGAAGGCCCATGTTGTCACACCGAAAATTACTATGGTGTCAGCCTATGAAAGGTCATGTTGTCACACAAGAACCCTCATGTAACGTAAGAAGGTAGTGTTGTCAGACTATGAAATGTGACGTTACACTAAGACGGCCTATGTTGTCACACCAAGAAGTGCCATGTTGTCAGACCAAGAAGTTCTGTGCTTAACTATTACCTTGCGATTGCAAGGAAGGTGCTGTCAGTGAATACCATTTAACTCTGACGTTTCAAAAACTCCTTAGATACTGCAATTGCAATTGCTATGGTACTAATTGTTTTTGGTTTATGAATAAACGGTATAAAAATTATGGTGAAATTTTACCTTATACCATTTTGTCATTTTGAAATTGAAAATTTCATTATTATCCCATGTTTTAATGTGTGCTTACATCGTTTATGGCGTTCGTTTAGTTCGTAAATGACCTAACCTAGCCTCACCTCACCACACCTAACCTAACCTAACCTAACGTAGGATACCCATTGCACATTCCATAAATTTACCTTAATCTGAATGAGAACTCTCAGTGGGAATAATGTCCTTTTATTTCAGTCTTTTTATATGTGTGTGTGTGTATTTTTCCCACCCAAAATCTCCCACTTTCCCACAGTGGCCCCCAGAATTGTGGGATATGATGGTGGGTCTGCTATCTCTTTAAAATGACTCATTTGCGAACGAATATACTAATTTCAAAAACGTTCAAAATAAAATTCAATACGCAAGAAATGCAATAATGGCTTAAAGTGAAACAACCAAAAAAAATATATTATACTATGCAATGCGTCCAGGTTGTTTTATTGGGAATAAGTCTCTCTCTCTCTCTCTCTCTCTCTCTCTCTCTCTCTCTCTCTCTCTCTCTCTCTCTCTCTCTCTCTCTCTCTCTCCCCTAATCATAACTGAAAAAAGAAGAAATTGCGCTTCCAAAATGATATCTTCGCCAAGAAAAATCTCACTCATTTTCCCTAATTCAGAAAAATTACCTAATGTTGAAAAAATACATTTTCCATCGTTATTGCTGCTTCGCCTTTTCTGTCTTTCGTAAACATCGGTCGGCCGCAAGAGAGAGAGAGAGAGAGAGAGAGAGAGAGAGAGAGAGAGAGAGAGAGAGAGAGAGAGAGAGAGAGAGAGTCTAGTTTACGTTTGGTGACGGAGAGTAAGAACATTTCTGATGATGTTATATATACATATACATATATATATATATATATATATACATATGTATATACATTATATATATATATATATATATATATATATATATATATATATATATATATATATATATATATATATATATAATAAAAATTTCAAGCCACTTACTGAAAAAGAAGCCATTCCTTATGATTAACCTGAATAAATAACATGAGCAAAAGATTTTTCTCACATTCCCCTCACCTTCTGATACTGTAGACTTCTCCATTCCCTTCTTCATGTCTTCAGTGCCCTTGGGAACGCCACCGTCTGAGTACCTGAGATGCCCCTTGGGGCCAGCCTGCCCCTCAGCTGCTTAATGGCTGCTGGAAACTTAGGCACGATTGTGGTATACAGAACTGGCGAAGTCCCATTGAATTTTGATGGTTAATATCCAAAAGGTGTATTAAATGAATGAGCTGGTTTATCTTGATGTTTCTGTCTAACAAGACACCTTCACCAAAGCCACAGTACCACAGGCTAGCCCATACCATCACCTAATCAGGTTGCTTGGAGGTGTAAATTAACAGTGTACCTGGGGGGCAGGGGTATCCGACCCCTTCTTACTGTACACATGACCATGACCCGTTCCCAGTACTGTGAAGGACGCCTCGCTTCCCCAAAACTCTCCTTCAGTCCTATGCTTCTCTTTGATCGTAGGACATTGAGGGCTTTCTCCTAAGACCTTTCAGTCCTACGTTTTCTTCGTTGATCGTAGGACATTGAAGGCTTTCGACGGTCACGAAAACTCTTGAAGCCCAAGCAATCAAACCCATTCCCTCAGAGATTGGGTTCTGTCTCTTCAGTCCTAGTTCAGGAAGCCTTGGGTTGCATATTTGCCGTCACTTGTCTTGCAATAAGCTTTCGGGTTTTATACGTTGTCTCTCTGTGTCTTCCTGGTACCTGGTACAAGGGACAGAAAAAGCTTGCCCCTTTCCTTACCTGGGCAATGAAGCGGTACACTGGTCGCCCATAAGCACAGACAATTCTCTCAAGTTCTATAACTTTCTGCTCAGTCTTGCCAATATTGATGATTGAGGCAACTTCAGCACAGCTTGTACTTCTTCAGGGTAAGGTCTCATCGAGAGAGAGAGAGACTCCCGAAATGTGTGCGATTGAAGGGAACAACACGAAAGGTGATTCATTTCAGCAACACTTCACTCAGACCCACTCCGGACACAAGCTCACGAGGTACTGAAAGGGGAGGAGCGGGTACCCTGAAGAGAAAGACTCGTTCTGAGGGGTGGCAAAAATTTGGCTAGATAAAAAGGAACACTGTGAAATGTGTCTTTAATGTATTAAAAGAAATTACGTAGCTATAACATAAAAGTATTATAAAAGTATAATACATTTTTACTAGTGTAATGTCTAAAATACGTAATATTTTAAACCTGATCAATTTGTCATAATTATTTCCTTTGCCGCCCAATAAATCCTATTGATGTGATTCCATAAGGTAATATGCCATTTCATTATTGCTGCAATATCCGATCATATCCATTAACATTTTACAAAACGCTTTGGACCGTTCTCTTGTCTCAGCTCTGCCACTCCCTCCTCTGTCATCTGTCATTTTTTTCGATATTTAATTATTAATTTTAAGAATTACAGTAATATAAATATGACGGCTGTATGCATACACTCCCATACACAGTGTGATAATGGATTATGTAAGCACAAGAGATTTGATCAGTATGCACCTTGATATGAACAGCACAAAACATTTTGAACTAAAAAGGTTGTATGATCTGAAGCTTATCAACATAGTCGTCAAGGTACTCATGTATGCATACTTATTCATACAAATGCAGTATTAATTTTCAGAATTTGTTGAATAAAACCTATGTACGAATATTTAATTATAAGGGAATTTTGCTATATAAACGTCACTGAAATTTACACTTTCAATCTCAGTTCTATTAATTGATAATTTTCAAACTCAAGACTTCATAGGAAGACTGACTGATTTGTTTGTACGAGTACCTGGCGGCGCAACAAAATAGTCTCCAGAGAAAACCAGTTACAGGGTGTCATCTTAAAATGAATTAATTGATGAACATTATACATAAATACACAATTATTTCGTAATTATATAATCTTGATATAATCCAATTGATTACTAATTATTTTACTTAAAACCACAATACAAGACAACTCACTGAATTTTGCACTTCATTTCTTTCTGAAAAGTTGGAAATAACTGTGGTATGAAACTGAACTCTCTCTCTCTCTCTCTCTCTCTCTCCAGATGTGGCAGAAAGCCAGTAATTAGCTTCTCAACAGCGCGCACGAGCGTCATTCGGAAATAAATACATTCGAGATTCCTAGGACGCGGCTACCCTATTGGAATATGTTCGTCTTGCTCGAGAAAGTAAGGCAAGAATTAGTGTTATTATTATTATTATTATTATTATTATTATTATTATTATTATTATTATTATTATTATTATTATTAGTTTTTTGTATGGCATACTTTTTGGTGATGATAGTACTATTACTATTACCAAAATGATCATAGTTTTTAGTAGTAGTGGTTTATGACGTGGCATTATTTTATGATGTTATTATCATTATTGATAATAGTAGTTTTTTTATATTGCATTATTTCTGGTGATAATAATATTATCATTACTAGTAGTATATGGCAGGGTAGTGTTTCTGGTGATGATATCATTATTAATAGAAATATGACATTTTTTGTTGATATATATATATATATATATATATATATATATATATATAATCAAGAAATGCCATATTTGTATTAATAATATCACCAAAAGAAATACTACCCTGTCATATATACTACTAATAATGATAATGATATTATCACCAAAAATAATGTAATAATATATATATATATATATATATATATATATATATATATATACACGTATATACACACATATATATATATATGTATTTGTGCATGTATGTATGTATGTATACATATACATCAGAATACAAGGGCCGTAGCTCGGATGATACACGATCAAGAATTCACGGAAAAAGTTCTAATTGCATACATTTATTCAAGAGCCGACGTTTCACATCACTCGATGATTTTCAAGGCTGAAAAAGAGGTTAAAACAATAAATACTTGTATATATAATGTGAAAAGTATATACAAAATTTATTTCTCACCTTATTTATATCTTAGGCAGAACAGAGGGAGCAAAAAGGAACAAAAATGGGAAGAACAAATAACCATGTTTGTAGTGAAGGCCAGACTGACGTGAAGGACAGCATAAATGAAAAAGACACACTTGGTAAGAAAAAAAAAATAAAAGCATTAAGCAATAAACAGCTGTGTTGACGATGATTGGTTGTTGAGTGTTGAAATGGTCAGTTTGGTCATTACGGATTCCAAAGTGGTTAGTTCCTCCTCACTTCGCGACTGTCCCACAATTTTGAAGTCGTTGGTGTATATATGAGTGTTACAAATTTTAGCATGGTTCATTGTGTTACATTGATCCGGGTTCGATAGTTTGCTTCCGGTTCTGTAGCTAGTATTTAATCCCCTGATGAGAACAAATTCGAACTTTTATTAGCCTCCTGGTGCGTCCAATATGTGTGTCTAGACAACTTTTGGGACAGGTATACTTATCGATCGCGTTAGATGTCAACAGAGTCTCTTGAGTGAATGTATGCAATTAGAACGCCTTTCCATGAACTCTTGATCGTGTGTGTGTGTATATGTATATATATATATATATATATATATATATATATATATATATACATATACACTGTGTGAATTTCTTTCTTGTTAACCTTCTACTGTTTTTGCGTTCAATCTGTACAGCAATGATGCTGAATTATTTTGTCAGTGAGAGAGAGAGAGAGAGAGAGAGAGAGAGAGAGAGAGAGATTTTGTAAGCAAACATACGAACTATTTTTCCTGCCGTCACTTGTTCATAAACCATAAATAATTTTCCCAATAATTGTAATGAAACTTCTTTGTGTGACAACATTGGCCTTGATAGTATGACAACATGACACTTTGTGGTCAGAAAACACGAAACGTCTTGGTGTGACATCGTCGGTGGTGGTAGTGTGACAGCATGACACTTCATGGTCTGACAACATCATGGGCCTTCATACTGTGACAACAGCACTCTTCCTGGTCTGACAACATAAAACTTTTTGGTGTGACAACATGGGCCTTCATAATGTAACAACATAACACATCATGGGCTGACAACGCGAAACTTCTTGCTGTGGCAACATGGGCCTTCATACTGTGCCAACAGCATACTTCCTGGTCTGACAGCATGAAACATTTTGGTGTGACAACACCAGCTTTGATAGGGTAACAACATGAAACTTATTGGTGTGACAGCATGGGCCTTGGTCGTCTGACAACATGTCACTTCATGGTCTGGCAACAAGAAACTTGTTTGGTGTGACGACATCGGCCTTGATAGTGCGAGAACATAACACCCTGTGTTCTGACAATATGAACCTTCTTGATGTGACAACATTGACATTGATGGTGTGACAACATGACACTTCGAGGTGTGACAACGTTAAACTTCTTTTTGTAAAGAATATGGGCCTTGATGTCAGACAACTCAATTCATGGTCTGACAACATGACACTGTTCAGCTTGAGACCCCGACTCCTCAGGACTAGACTATGCATATATCATGACTTGGTGTGACAGCATGGCTTTTGTTGCTCTGAAAACGTCATTTCTTGGTCATACAACATGACTGTTTTTTAGGCCTGACGTCGTGACACATCTTGACGTGACAACATCAGCCCTCATTGTGTGACAGCATGACACCTATTTTCTGACAACATGAACTCTTAGCCTGCATCAACACCCTGGGTGACGTTTGGGCTACAATTCCGTAACTTCTGGAAGAGAATTATGGATGATTTTCGTACTGGAAGTGAATGCTTAGGTCAAACAAATCTTTCTCTCTCTCTCTCTCTCTCTCTCTCTCTCTCTCTCTCTCTCTCTCTCTCTCTCTCTCTCTCTCTGGTGGGAACTGAGTCAGGAATGTTGTTGGAAGTAATGGCGTCTCACCCCGGAGCTTCTGCAGAGATGAGACAATTTCATGTCAAGTCAGTCGAGTGGATTCCATTTGAACCCGATTTCCTCAGCCGTTTTTCTTATAGAACAGACGCCTAAATATGAGAGAGAGAGAGAGAGAGAGAGAGAGAGAGAGAGAGAGAGAGAGAGAGAGAGAATGCTTGACAACCGTGAAGGGAAGCTGAACGTTACCGTTTAGATAAGTTATAATCTCTGTAAGAGGTAGGAATTACTCTATCCATAGCTTAAATACTAAGAGAGAGAGAGAGAGAGAGAGAGAGAGAGAGAGAGAGAGAGAGAGAGAGAGAGAGAGAGACTCTGCTTGCCAACCGTGAAGGGAAGCTGAACAACACCTTGTAAATAACATGTTATAAATCTCAGTTATAGATAGGAAGTACTCTATCCATAGCTTAGATATTTACTGCAGTGATGATATATGAAGAGACATATTCAGTCACATAATATCTCCTTAAAGGCCAGATTACTGAGGCATTGCCTCCCCCAAGGCGTTCCTTGATCGTCTCTTAAGAAAGACCCATAGGCAGAGCTCAGCTGAATCAGAACTTGTCCTCAGGACAAAGCAAAGTCAGTCAGACAGAGCTGTGGGTGAGAGACCTCCTCCTCCTCCTCCTCCTCCTCCTCCTCCTCCTCAGCTCTTATATCTCACATTCCCCTGCTGTTTATCACTCCTTCTGTGCCTCCTTCAGGGCCACCAAGGAATCTCATACAGGGACAGCTTCTGCTTTCGTTATGGGGTGCTGGTGGCGTTTCCTGTAAATCTCGAATGTTGACAATCCCATGTGGGAGCCGGGTTGGTACCGTCAGTGCACCTCATGCGGTGCACTGTAGGCATTACTCAAGGTTCTTTCCAGCGTCAGTTCGGCCCTTAGCTGCAACCCCATTCATTCCTTCTACTGTACCTCCGTTCATATTCTCTTTCGTCTATCTTACTTTCCACTCTCTCCTAACAATTGATTCATAGTGCCACTGCTAATGGTTTTCCTCCTGTTACGCCTTTCAAACCTTTCTACTGCCAATTTCCGTTCCAGCGCTGAATGACCTCGTAAGTCCCAGCGCTTAAAGGCCTAAGTACTGCATTCTATTCTATATTCTCATCTAAATGTTGACAAGGAACGAGACTGAAATACTCTCAGGGAGACAGAATGTTTACACTGGGCAAATGTGATCACATGCTGACTAAGGTGAATTTGTTATCCAAGAAGTGATAGGTGGGAAATTAACACCAGGCAGGACCCAACCCCAAATTCTAATTGGTCACCACTCGTCTTTCTGTCTTTTGTATAAATAGATCCATTGATGTCATTATGTTCAGTCCTCCAATTACTCTGTGCCAACACATCATCAGTCCTTCTCTTTTCATGACCATTAACTCATTCTTATGTATAATTATCATATTCTATAAATGCCTCGCTTTTCCAGGTATCAAAATTTTATATAAATATACTTCCGCAAGGCTGATAACATTCACTTCTGCTCGAGGAATTCTGTAACTGTCAATTAAGCTATATATTTTCAGTTTCTTTTCCATTAACATCGCCCAGCACGACCACCCTTTTCTCGTCTTCCAGCCTCAGTCAGGCGCAGAATCAGACTTAACCAGAAACATTGTTTCACTTTTATTTATGTATTTATTTAATCTTTCATATATTTATTTTGGGAGTCACACTATAAAGTGACTCTATATAAAACAAGCCTTGATTTCAAGGAACGAAGGAAATATTATTCCACTGAAGTCCACACGACCAAGAAATCAACGCCATCTTATCTGGCGTCGCAATTTCCATATCTGAGGGAATTCTTTCCCTTTTGTTCTCCGCCGCAGACTTCGTTAGGAATCCCTTCCTCGTCAGGGATTCGCTTCTTGCTTCGATGTTCCCAAAAATCAATACTTGCTTTTCTTACTGAATGCAGATTAACCTGACTGAAGGTTATTTCGTCTTCAAGAATGAGTTAGAAAGATTTTTCTGTTGTTCTGATGTGGGATTCTAAGATCTCTCGTATTTCGAGACTGGATTTTTTCTGCATAACTCTCTCTCTCTCTCTCTCTCTCTCTCTCTCTCTCTCTCTCTCTCTCTCTCTCTCTGCTGATAAGAATAATTGGTAGAAGTAAAACTATTAATTTTAACTGTATCCGAATTAAACAAAGGCGAGAATTGAACAGCTTTATCCAATGGGTTATATCCCCGACCTTCCACGAACAATAATTATATCCTAACTTTGCAGTATAGAGGAGAACAATTTACGGAAGGCGTCTTGAAATGACAGGCAATTAAGGGATATGGAGGTCGTTAGGTCCCCTCTAACCCCCGGGGGTTGGGGGATGGTAGGAGGAGAAGGGTATGCTTCTATTAAATAGGATCGAAGGATATGTGGCTGATTTCATCCGGTTTCCTCTACTCGTTGTTGGGACAGATTCCTGTATTTCGTCTGCTTAATTAGAATTGCTTCAAGTATCTGACCATTTTTGACAAGACATTTTACACTGTGGTTTTGATTTACTTATGATTTCTTGGGCAGACAATGACGCAATTTGATTTGCTTGAATTGGGCACTGATACGTTTCTGGGATTGAACTCAGTTGTCTTGTTGATGAGGCAAGGTTTGGAACCACAGACACACACACACACATATATATGTAAATATGTATAGTGTATGCATATGTATATATATATATATATATATATATATATATATATATATATATATATATATATATATATATAGAGAGAGAGAGAGAGAGAGAGAGAGAGAGAGAGAGAGAGAGAGAGAGAGAGAGAGAGAGAGAGAGAGAAAGAAGGAAAGGACTCCATACATACCAATACCCCACCAGACTTCCGACATCCTTTTATTAGAGGCCCTAATTTACTGCAGAGGCCGATTTGGACCAACAAACACTTGTCCTTATTGCATCCTAGCCAGAAGTAACGTTGTTATTTGATCCTTTGTAAATGGCTCATCATTTAGATGTTTTACGAGCACAAAACAATCTTTTGCTAAAAAAGAATGATTTCAATCAGTAACACTTGACTTCGTGTGACAAATCAAGACAGAATGACTGACTGATGCCTTTCCTGAGATCACTGGATAAAATGAGTTCAAGATGCTTTGGTGAAAGTCAGTATAATGAAGATCTGTTGAGGAAGTCATTTCCTCTCTAAGTATCACATCAAAACATAATTAAGGTGATGATAAAAATCTGTCTTGTTACTATTATTATTAGTAGTAGAAGTGGTAGCTGTAGCATTATAAAATGATTGTGTATATAAATAAATAAATACGCAGTGAACAAAGTCAAGAAATTGGTGAACATAGATATATAAGAAAGAGAACCTGAAGAAATATCGATTTACTTTATGTAGGTCACTTCAAAAGGTCGAGCCCTGTGACGAAGAGATGGTACAGAAATTATTCATGACAGAGCACATCTCCCACGGAATAGCATTCGGTCAAAGTATTTTGGATAAGTAACTCGACATACTTGGAAGAAAAAACGGGTAAACTTTACAATTTAAAATTGAAAGATATTTATTGTAGAAGATATTCAAAGCCTGTAAATATGGAAGAATGTTTAATATTTTTAATCATTTGGAAATTATATGGATCAAATCTCCGGTACTCTCTTGGTTCAGCATTTAAAACTGCTGGTACAATATATGAATACACATTACGTTTAATGTGTATCCATATATTGTACCAGCAGAAGAGTGTTTATTTTTGTTTAATTTGGGAATTATATGGATCAGATCACCGGTATATACTCTCTCGGTTCAGCATTTAAAACTACAAGTACAACATATGAATACACATTACGTTTTATAGAGTAATGTGGATCCATATATTGTACCAGCAGTTTTAAATGCTGAACCAAGAGAGTACCGGTGATTTGATCCACATAATTTCCAAATGATTAAAAAAATAAACACTCTTCCATATTTACAGGCTTTGAATATCTTCGACAATAAATATCTTCCACTTTTGTTTTAAATTGTAAAGTTTACCTGTTGTTTCTTCCTAGTATGTCGAGTTACTTATCCAAAATACTTAGAACGAATGCGATTCCGTGGGAGATGTGCTCTGACATGAATTATTCCTGTACCGTCTCTTCGTCACAGGGCTCGACCTTTTGGAGCGACCTACATAAAGTAAATCGATATTTCTCCAGGTTGTCTTTCTTATATATCTATGTTTACCAATTTCTTGACTTTGCTCATTGTGTATTTATTTATTTTTATACATACTCATTTTATAATGCTACAACTGCCACTTTATAGAGTAAAATAAAACTTATAGAAGGCGTTAAAAAATCTCTCAAATCCTTGGATGCGAATGGAGGTCCTCAAGTGTTGAGGAGGAAAGTATCCTACGAGACCCTCAAACATCCTACAGGAACAAATTTATATTTAAAGCTTCTTGAAGAGGAATCCCATCCTGTTTATATAGACCCTGACACAAGCAATCCATTTTGAATACAAAGAAATTGCGTCAAACAATATTTTATTTCGGTATGAACTCTACTGTTATTTCGATATAAACGGTATTCTATCAACAGATTTTGAATACAAACAAATTGTCACAGCACGGACGGAATTCTGTCACCTGAATGAACAGCCCTCGGACAAGCGGAAACAACCAGAATGACTGCTAAAACAGAAAGATTGACTGACAACAAAATCCATCAGAAAGATAGATATGTCAAAGTGATGGCAGTTTCCACAGTTCCGTCACAGAGGGAAGTGATTATTCACGGCCGATTTCGTCGCAAAACCTACCCACAACGAATTTCTGCAAACGTTTCAGCCATTGGAACATCAACTAGTGAAACAGCATCAGTTAATATCGAAAGAATCAGATGAAATCCAAAACTGGTCGTGAGATTCGACTTCGACTGATATACACATAGAAATGTTTGGGACTTTCTCAGTGAAAGACTGTTGAGAATAATTTGGTATTTCTCTTGATATTTCTATGATCTTTCACAGGATGTCTTGGTACTCTGTTGGCAAAACTCCCAGAGTAAGTCGTTACTCCTTCCTGTGTAAATTTAGTTCGAGCTTTTATCCTACTTTATATATATATATATATATATATATATATATATATATATATATATATATATATATATATATATATATATATATATATATATATATGTATACATTATATATATAAAATATATATATACATACATATATATATGTATGTATACATTATATAATATGTATATATACATACTGTATATATATTTCTGACTCACATCAGGATTAAACCCAGGTCTTTCAATTGAAAGGCAAGGGCGCTGCCCACTAGGCCATACAAGTCATAAAAGAAGTCGGAACCTGAGTGCCACTGCACCTAAGGAATTACCTGGGCAAGCTAACTGGTTGCATACCAGCATGTTTTCCCCAACTTCCCAACTCAGCAGTGACCCAGTTGACAGCATTTCAGTCGAATTATCCCTTCTGAGTGAATAAGACAGAAATAATCAACACACAACCACGTGTGGAACAGAAATAAATTTCTGACTCGCATCAGGATCGAACCCATGTCTTTCAATTGAAAGATAAGGGCGCTGCCCACTAGGCCATACCCTCAGATTCCGACTTCTTTTCCCTAAATTTTAAGTCATCTATCGAGTATTGTATAAGGTGATTGACTTCACCAGTAGCCACCAACCATTTTTCTCCCACACATTCCGTTCCACTTCTTATCGTTCACTCGCAGAACGAAATTCCATTTCTCTTCACCCCCTAACGTAAAACCTAACGAAATATTTTGAGAGTAATTTGAAAACCCTTTCCACCATATAATTTGTTATGATGGCAGCTAGGTATAAAATTACGTAAATTCCTAAAGTACATTTTAAAAAGTAACTTAGCGTAATTTTTCAAGGCATAATCTTCACAGTAAATTATTGTATGAATGAATTAGAGTAAATTAAATAACATTGCGAGTGCATACAAATACGCTCTCAGAGAGAGAGAGAGAGAGAGAGAGAGAGAGAGAGAGAGAGAGAGAGAGAGAGAGAGAACTAATATTCCTACATCATCACCCAAGAGAGAGAGAGAGAGAGAGAGAGAGAGAGAGAGAGAGAGAGAGAGAGAGAGAGAGAGAGAGAGAGGGAACTAATATTCCTCCATCATTACCCAAGAGAGAGAGTGAGAGGGAGATTGAGAGAGAACTAATACTCCTCCATCATCACCCAAGAGAGAGAGAGAGAGAGAGAGAGAGAGAGAGAGAGAGAGAGAGAGAGAGAGAGAGAGAGAGAGAGAGCTAATATTCCTCCATCATCACCCAAGAGAGAGAGAGAGAGAGAGAGAGAGATTGAGGGAGAACTAATATTCCTCCATCATCACCCAAGAGAGAGAGATTGAGGGAGAACTAATATTCCTCCATCGTCACCCAAGAGGGAGAGAGTGAGAGAGAGATTGAAAGAGAGCCCATATTCCTCCATCGTCACCCAAGAGGGAGAGAGTGAGAGAGAGATTGAAAGAGAGCCCATATTCCTCCATCGTCACCCAAGAGGGAGAGAGTGAGAGAGAGATTGAAAGAGAGCCCATATTCCTCCACCGTCACCCAAGAGGGAGCGAGTGAGAGAGAGATTGAAAGAGAGCCCATATTCCTCCATCGTCACCCAAGAGAGAGAGAGAGAGAGATTGAGAGAGAACCCATATTCCTCCATCGTCACCCAAGAGGGAGAGAGTGAGAGAGAGATTGAGAGAGAACCCATATTCCTCCATCGTCACCAAGAGAGAGAGAGAGAGAGATTGAGAGAGAACCCATATTCCTCCACCGTCACCCAAGAGGGAGAGAGTGAGAGAGAGATTGAAAGAGAACCCATATTCCTCCATCGTCACCCAAGAGGGAGAGAGTGAGAGAGAGATTGAGAGAGAACTCATATTCCTCCATCGTCACCCAAGAGGGAGAGAGTGAGAGAGAGATTGAAAGAGAACCCATATTCCTCCATCGTCACCCAAGAGGGAGAGAGTGAGAGATTGAGGGAGAACTAATATTCCTCCATCATCACCCAAGAGAGAGAGATTGAGAAGAACCCATATTCCTCCATCGTCACCCAAGAGGGAGAGAGAGTGAGAGAGAGATTGAGAGAGAACCCATATTCCTCCATCGTCACCCAAGAGGGAGAGAGTGAGAGAGAGATTGAGAGAGAACTCATATTCCTCCAATATCACCCAAGAAAGTTAATAAGGGCATAGTAATAATAACAAGTTATTATTGGAGAATAAACCCATTATTTCATAAAGCCAAGGGCAATAGTCTTTTCCTCTTCCATTCATACCCAAAACATTGATTCTTTAGAACCGTCATCAATTCTTCCTTTTACTCATTCACACATAATGCGTGAACTTGTATAATCGCCCGTGTTCATTGCAATCGTCTCCAATATGTATTTTCATATTAAGTACTTCACCCAGCGGAGTGAGCTCTCGTGCATTTCGAAGAAAAAACGTTCAACCATTTTTATAAAAGTTATTAGCTTACCATGCACGAGTGGGTACCATTATCCAAGACTTGCGTATACCGCAAGCACCAAATTGCACATTGAGTGCAGCCATAAAACCTTCTTTCCCCATGTCAGGAAGCAGACTTCCTTTCCTCATGTCAGGGGACAGCCACTAGTTCATAGAACTAGCCGCCCACGAGTTCAAGCCAAAGGGTTTCCATTCCACAGTGCCACTAATCTCAGGCACTTCCAGCGACTAAGTTACTGAAGCACTTACCTTTCACTTTCCCTTTTACTCCTTGCTCACACTCTGCCTTGGGCAGAGTGTCATTTCCTTCAGTGTAGTTTGGTTGTACTGCCTCTTTGTGTTGTTCCCCGGAACACACCGGCACTCTAGTGCCACAAAGACAGTCTTCACATACAAGCCACCGCACCTGTACCTAAGATATAGAGTACCAGCAACAGTGTATCCGCCCATAAGGATCATTACTCTTTCAGGATCACTCCACTTCCTCAGTGTATCCACCCATAAGGATCATTATTCCTTCAGGATCGCTCCATCAGTGTGACCTCTACATGGCACACTCAGCCACAGTGCCACCTTATTGAGAAGGTGCCATTGCAACAAAAGGCTCGAAAAGAAAGTGCCAAAGCTCTTGCTGCCCAGCAAGCCTCCAGCCTCACACCTGCTGCACCTAATGCTCCAATATCTAGGATTAACGTTCTAATTCCTAAATGGACGGAGGATGAGCCCGAGGTGTGGTTGGAAGAAGTAGAAGCACTCTTCGAGAACTATTCAACCACCGAGGCAGAGAGGGCTGCACTGCTTGCCAAGCACATGGAAGGCAAAGCCAAAACCGCCCTCCGCTCGCTGGACAAGGGTACGAGAGGGAACATGGTGGATGTTTGGCAGGTATAAAATCATCCTGGAGAGATGGAGACAGTGTTACAGAGGTCTCACCAAGGAAGTTGGTTGGGTCTGGGCTGACGGGCCTGTCATAAAACCCAATCAGGGCAACGCTGGCTCAACGCCATAGTATGCACAGAGTTCCAGGACCTGTTCAACTGGATTATGCTGGAGGATCCCGTCCAATGTGTTCCTGGACCCCTTGCTGTGCACCTCAACAACAAACAACCGAAAACATTCGCAGAAGATTGTTGTATGGCTGACGACTGGGAGACCTTTAACCTGACTCCCAGCACATCTCACCAGGGCATAGTGCCACATAGTCATCTCTTAGGATCAACTCGCCCGAAGAACAGCCATCATGGTAAGCCACCGACGTGCAACTTCTGCAAGAAAGTCGGTCAGCCCGAATCTGAATGCCGCATTAAGAAGGGAGTTAATCAGCAGCACCCTCAAAAGGACTCCAAGGACTCTTCTCCATTTGCTAACCTTGATAATAAAATTATGATAAAACTGTGCAATACTCAGGGTGGTACGCACGCCTGACTTCTTATCATAATTAACCCTTCAGGTTGCTCATGTCCAAAAATGTTGCATGTGTCATTCCATAAAGGAGTTCATAATCTGTACATAATTGCATTTAGTTAGGTCAGTGTCATTTAATTTAGTGCCAGGGACGACCTCTTGGAATATGTCGAGTATGTCGAGGTCACCCCTGTGGTATCCTGTGCATTCTTCTCTCTCTCTCTCTCTCTCTCTCTCTCTCTCTCTGTTGCTTTTCTCCGGAATATGGAAATCTCTCTCTCTCTCTGTTGCTTTTCTCAGGAATATGGAAATCTCTCTCTCTCTCTCTCTCTCTCTCTCTCTCTCTCTCTTCTCTCTCTCTCTCTCTCTCTCTCTCTCTCTCTCTCTGTTGCTTTTCTCAGGAATATGGAAATCTCTCTCTCTCTGTTGCTTTCTCAGGAATCTCTCTCTCTCTCTCTCTCTCTCTCTCTCTCTCTCTCTCTCTCTCTCTCTCTCTCTCTCTCTGTTGCTTTTCTCAGGAATATGGAAATGGCTCAAGTCGTCTTCTCGCATTCTAAGGGGTGTCTCTCTCAGAGAGAGAGAGAGAGAGAGAGAGAGAGAGAGAGAGAGAGAGAGAGAGAGAGAGAGAGAGAGAGAGTAAAAACAGAAGTTGCAGTGCTGACACAACGACATACGATCATAACGATGATCAAAATTTATCATAATATTAAATACTATTAATTTTCATTCTGTATAATATTATTAATAACCTCTCTGTTTTGCATTTTCAGAAACTCAGCAGTGTCTCTATTTCGGTGAGTGTTAAAACAATAATATTTTTCTTTCTAAAGTGAGGCAAACTTTTTTGAAAGTGAATTCATTTTTGTTATTCGTTTGTTTATATGTAGTTTATTTTTAATTAATTTCTTCACTGTGATCGTATTTAATTCTTGACCTTTTTACAATATCTCAGACTTCCTAATGTTGTAGTTTTGCTTCCAATTGTTGATTGTATGTGTAGTTTTGATATTAATATTGCAATTTTATTGCTATTATTAACATTTTTATTATCGTTATCACTATTATTGTGAGATATCGTTTTAGATTTTACTTGTTTCTGAATTTATTTTACTAAATTTAATTTACTATAGATCAATACAAAATTATTGATGTCCATTTAACGAATATTTATGAAGTGCAAAAAAAAAATTTTTCATTATTGAACCATTAATTTTTCATCATTTTTCACTCATCTTCACTTACAATTCACTGGTGGCAAAAATAGTTTCTTGAAGGACTTTTAGTTTCTTCTAATTGTAGGGAGTTTTGTGGGGATTGGAAACAGTTATCCAAAATCATTCAATTTTATTCAGTTTTCATTTCCATGACATTATCACGTTTCCTTCAAAACTAGTTTTTTTTTCTCTGGCGCCTGGATCCAGAATATATCTTTTAAATGTGCATTAGTTTTCATTTTCATATTATAATGTATCCTAAGAAATAATTTTTATACTCTGGCAAGATAATCCCAAAAGGATGTTCAAAATTCATTCGAAGTTGAAAAATCCACATCCCATTTAATTATGAAAAGTCTCCTTCCCTCCATTTGCAAGAGCAACAAAAAGTATACTTGTAAACTATGGTCCCTAATTATGATCTGTAGAAAAGTTAACTTTTTTCTCTAAAACTAAAACCGGGTTTTGTTTTGCGTCTGAGAAGGTTATACGATTTCTATACTGAACTCCTTTTGATGTAATATATATATATATATATATATATATATATATATATATATATATATATATATATATATATATATATATATATATATATATATATATATGATGGCGGTGCTCGGACCCTTTAAAGTCTTAATTAAGTCAACGCCAACTTTTATCTCCATTTTGCCATTTTATAATAGAATTTTATTTTTGTGGGAAAAAATTAGACCATGTTATGTTCCCCTCGTCTCTAATTTATTCTTTTCCCCCAGACGATAAAATGAATTTCATCAGAATTGGATTAAAGAGGGTCTTTTAATTTGGTTATTTCTCTGTTTCGGTTTTTGAAAAAAAATTCATAGGCTTCTCGAAATTTACAACGTATGGTTTGCTCTCTTGCTCACTGAAATATATTTCAATTATAAATACATATTTATGACAATTTCTTCTTAAAAATTCAGCTTGTTACAGCAAATTCTTTTTCTAAGCTTAATAGTTGTTCATTTTGTCAAGAAATTTACAAGTGAAAAATTAATCTTATTCCATATGGCATTGAGCGATTAACACTAACGTTAAAAGCGGATATCGAAGATAACTAAATGGAATATATTGGAAAATAGAGATAATTGATATCTGTAAGAGGGAGAAATACTTGCATATAAGGAAATTTATTTTTGGATATGAAAGCAATTTGTCTGGAGGCCTTTTGTATTGTAATTCAGTATAGATACACAACATCCAAAGACTCTTAAGGTTAAATTATTCCACTTTTCGTGGAGATAAAATGATCGAAAGAGCAGACTGAGTTCGTTGCTCAGAGATCAAATGAAAAAGTGAAAAATTAGTTCTCTCAATAAGCTTCACGCCACTTCAAAGTCCAATTGAAATTCTCGAGCTTTGCTTAATTGTTTTCTGAAAGAAAAAGTTGGCGATGAAGAGTTACGAAGGAAATTGGTCTTGTTAATTTTTTTTTTAGTATTTTAATGGGGAAGATTAGCGGCTTCTATATCGTCCATTTCACCTGAAGAAAAATGATTCAACTGAGACTTTTTGAAGACTTATTTAAGAGTTAAAAGGAAAATTAACTTTACATTTCAACGCTCTTTTTCCAAAAGGCGTTTTTTGTTAATAATATATATTCCTTATGAAACTCCCTTTCATCATCGTCTCTGCAGGGGGGTAGCGCCGTCAGTGCACCTCACGCAGCGTACTGTAGGTATTACTTAAGGTTCTTTGCAGCGTCCCGTAGCTGCAACCCCTTTTAATTCCTTTTACTGTACCTCCGTTCATATTCTCGTTCTTTCATCTTGCTGTCTAACTTCTCCTAACAAGTGGGTCATAGTTACACCTTTTAGACCTTGCTGTCAATTTCGGTTTCAGCGCTGAATGACCTCATAGGTCCCAGTGCTTGGCCTTTGGCCTAGAATTTGTATTCCAGTCCATTCTATATTCATCATTATCATTTCCATCGTCGTCATCATTTCCATCATCATTTTCATCATCATCATAATTTTCATAATTTTCATCACTATTTTCATCATTATTATCATTTTCATCATTTTAATAATTTTCATCATCATTATAATTTTCATCGTTTTCATCATCATGATTTTTATCATCATCATCATCGTCATTTTCATCATTATTTAATTTTCATAATTTTCATTGTCACAATTGTCATCATTTTCATCATCATTATCATCATCGCCATCACCATCATCATTTTCATCATCATCATTATTATAATGTTCATTATTAATCATTTTCATCATTTTAATCATCATTTTTTATAATCATAATTTTCATCATTATTTAATTTTCATAATTTTCATTGTCATAATTGCCATCATTTTCATCATCATTATCGTCTTCATGTCATTTTTATCATCATCATTATTATCATTTTCATCCCCATAATTTTCATCATCATCATTATAATCGTTTTCATCATCGTCTCCAAAGCCGTTTGACACAAATGGCCTCTGTGACATTCCGCCACTCACCCCTTCCGTGTGCTTTGTCTTTCACAAATCTCCACTCGTCTCCAGCCTCCTTTCTCATAGCTCTCATATCCAAGTGGGTCTGGGTCTTCTTCCAACTCTCCCGGTGGCCCCCAGGAGCCCAGGTGACACTATCACGTCCTGTTCTTCCGATGGGTTGGCCGACGGACATGTCCAAGCCATCTCCATCTCATCATTATCTCATCTCTGTGTGAAACTAAAGTCGTTTCCTTTATGGTGTTATTTCTAACACTTTCGTGTCTTTTGATCCTTCATAGTATCTTTAAAATTTATTCTGAAATGGACAAATCTTAAGGTATAGTTTCATTAGCATAATGGGATTCATGTCTTTTATTGGGAGGGAATAAAAAAGGGTATATTAAGTTTTGTGCACTGAAATGGAGTGGTATGGCAAACTCTCTCTGAACAGTGCTTAAAAATAAGAAAATATTTATTAATTATGAGGAGAAAATCAATAAATATATTGCTGTGTGTGTGTGCGTCGGCACCACAAATAAAATGCAGCTCGCCTTTCGTGTTATGTTATTAGACCCTTGAAAATATATATATATATATATATATATATATATATATATATATATATATATATATATATATATATATATATATATATATATATATATACATTAATCAAACTGCTTTTGCCTCCCAAACCGTGTGTTCTTTTCTTTATTTATTCATTTTTTTTGTGACAGTTGTTTTTTTGTTTTGGGGACATGTTTAGTGAAGGCACATAAAAGGATTTATTTTTATTTTCGTCTCTTCAAAGGGATTTGTTGCTGTTTACTTTCCGTTACGAATTGGGTTCTTTGTCTCATCTATACTGGACAACTGTTCATTTTCTATTTTCCCCAATTTTATTTTCATTCTTGTCGTTTCCATCATCCGTTTTTCACATTTCCCAGATTTTGCAAATTGTTATACACTATTTTTCTTTTTTTTTAGTTATAACTGAGTCCTCTCTGAATTTATAAACCACAACAATGGGTTGTAATAAAGAATGAGCCAATATTATACAGCAATTATCTAGTTTATATTCTTATCAGATTCCTTTCTGAGTTTATAAACCACAACAGGGGGTTATATTGAGATTAAGCCCATATTATAAGTTATTTATCCATTTTGTAGTTATAAGCGCTTCCTGTCTGAATTTATAAACCACAGCAAGGGGTTAAATTAAGAATGAGCAAATATCATACATGATTCATCTATTTTGTAGGTATAACTGAGTTCTCTCTGAATTTATAAACCACAGCAGTGGGTTATGTTGGGAATGATCTCAAGGCGAGTTATGTTAAGAATCAAAGAAAAACCACAAGTTGGTTGTGAGTCAAAACTGTATTTTGTAAAAATGCAAGCCAAAAAATAGCTTTCACTCTTAAAGTTAACTGTGGATCTTCAGTCACTGTACAATGATGCACCATATATATGTTGAAAAACTCCCAAATTTTAATTGTATCTTTGAGCATACAAACATTAATAAGCACTCCATTTCCCCCAATTTTTTATTTTTCTCATTTTTCACATTTCCCAGCTTTTAAAAAATTGTTATTCACTTTATGTATTCTGTAGTTCATTTGTAACCAACCAACTAACAATCTGAGAGAAGGGACTTCAAAAATAAACGAAGATGATGACGAACGTTCATGTGATAAGGCAACGTTCATAAAGATAACGCAAGACTTTTTGTCTCTGCAGACTCAGTTTCAGTCTCTCCCTCAGGCTAAAACGTTTAATACTTTTCCATTCTTCCTCGAAATGAGCTTCGAGGAAGGTTTTTACCTCCTGCCTTCAGAGCAGAGGCCGTTGCTCTGGAATTATGGAAGCATCACTTCCTTCCTGGAAGTTATTTGATGATGAGTTCGTTCAAGGAAGGTTAATGGACTTTTTCCCTGAATTACAGTTGAATATTAAGTTGTTCTGGAGGCATTAGGGAGAAATACAGGTCGTTTATGCAGTAATTAGGGAACTTTCTTTTATTTTTAGCTTATTTAGTCATAATTACATGTGTATATTTAGTTCAGGCTAAATAATTATAGACAAATATGTGTTTCTGCTGTGTCGAAATCCATGTCTGAATGGTCGTTTATGCAGTAATTAGAGAACTTTCTTTTATTTTTAACTTATATAGTCTTAATTACATCTGTATAAGAAGGCATCGTGCTTACCCCATACAAATGGGAAAAAAGCACGTTAAAAGAAGAAGAAGAAGAATTCGGTACAGGTGAAATCATTTTAGACAAATATTTATTTCTGTAGTGTGTAGAAATTCTTGTTTGGATGAAACAGCGAAAGATAAAGATTGTATCTCTTTCACAGTTATTGATCCTTATTGGTCACTGAAAGCAGTATATGTTGAGGAAAGGTAAATAAACTGGAAAAAACTTTTTAAAATTCTTTTGTAAGAGAAAATAAATCCATATATTCTAAAAGCAGGATATGTTTCGGAAAAGCAAATAAACTGTGAAAAAAATACATTTCAAATACCTTTTTTAAAAGTCTTTTGTTAGAGAAAATAAATTCACATATCAATTGTCCTTGCGTAGTGATAAATCTTTCCAGAATTTCCCACCTGAACGCTCAGCCAACAGGTATCTCCAGGCAGGATATTTCACTCGAGTTCTGCATTCAGAATAAAACGTTTTATTGATTCTTCAACGAAAAGCCACTTGTTTTCCCCTGCCATCTTTTGTAAAAGCCCCCTTTCTAAATTCGAAAGCAAAGTAATAGTTTAACGCAGGAGAAGAGAAGAAGAATTGAAGCGTTTATATGTTAGTTTGCGGAAATGACGCCACATTGCAAATTGTCCTAAAGAAAAATCTCTCGACTTTACGTTCGTTGAACTTTAACATTTCTGGTGTGTTCAGATTTTTGTTCCTCATATTTTTCTTTCTCCTTTAACGGGGTTAGTGCCGTCAGTGCACCTCACTCGGTGCACAGTAGGCATTACTTAGTTCGTTTCAGCGTTCCCTCGGCCCCTAGATGCAACCCCCTTTCATTCCTTTTACTGTTCCTCCGTTCATATTCTCTTTCCTCTATCATGCTTTCCACCCTCTCTTACAATTGTTTCAAAGTGCAACTGCTTTGAGGTTTTCCTCCTGTTACACCTTTCAAACCACCTATTCTCAGTTTCCCTTTCAGCGCTGAATGACCTCATAGGTCCCAGCGCTTGGCCTTTGGCCCAAATTCTACATTCTGTTTTATTCTATTCTGTTCTGTTCTCCTTTTGTTCGGAAAGAACGACCATTCCGCTGCGAAGCAAAATGTCACTACGTCAAAGAATAGTTGAAAGCAAGAATAGTCGATATTATGGCCTATTCTTGATTGGAAAGTTAGGAGGGAAACGCGTTTGGGTCTTTCTTCTTCTTCTTCTTCTTCTTCTTCTTCTTCTTCTTCTTCTTCAAGAAAGAAAGAAAAAAAAAACATACGTGTAAATAAATAATCCTCTGAGGCAACGCTGGAACCCACCTGTCACTTTTGGCTCAGAGATTTTTAGAAAGATTTTGATTGTCCTTTTTCTTTCTTTCTCTCCTTTCGAATTAGGTGATAGTTCTCTCTCCCGTCTTCGCTCGTTCGTGAATCCAAACGATTGCTGACTGATTTCCGCTCCGTCTCTTTCATTGCTGAAAGGTAATTGTTGGAAAATAGTTATGGAATTGTCGAAATTTTTGCCATCGAAAAGGGAAGGAATTCGACTCGGTAATCCTCACCCCGTTGGGGTAAGATTGTTCATAAGATTTTCATGGTATATTTCTCTCTCTCTCTCTCTCTCTCTCTCTCTCTCTCTCTCTCTCTCTCTCTCTCTGTGAAACTCAACAGAACATTTTCACCACATCCGCATATGGACGTTGAAAAATTTTACATCAAGAAATAGAGTTGTTGCAAGGGGATTATCTACTCTATATATATATATATATATATATAATTTTAAATATATATATATATATATATATATATATATATATATATATATATATATATATATATATATATATATATATATGTAACTGAATCTTGAAAATATGGAACGTAATGAATATATAAATAAAGACAAAATTTGAAAAAGAAACACTAGTGCTGCAAGGCCTTTCGACTGTCGTCCTTTACTTAGCAGACTGAAGAAATATAAAAGTAAGTTTTCATATAAATGACAGATGGGGATTACAAAGGAAGATATATGTACCTGGAATCCAACACAATTGAAGAATTGGTAGAACTGCCAAAACAGTGTTAAATGTTTAAGAGGTTTTTACCAAGGATTAGGATCAACCGTTTAGAAGCAGGGAGAGGACAATTAAAAAGATTATATACAAGGAGGTGACTGACCACTAAAAAATGTTATTTCAACAGAATAATTTTTTTTTTTTTGTAAACAATAAAGATTTTTGCAAGATGAATATTTTTACAAATAAATAATTATATTAAACATATGAATACATAGAAAATATATATAAGGTAACTAATTTGTAATTAAGTCAGTGATTTTATCTTTTAGGTCATTCTTGAACATTTTTCTAATACAGGGGTCCAAATAAGGTTAAAATTACAACTGGAAGTAAGCTGTATAATTGCGGACTCCAAAAGATTTTGTGAGGAGAAATCTTTCGATCTGGCAATCATTGAACTTTCAGTCCAATTTATCCTGTGAGAATTTTCACTTTGACTGAATACTTATGTTGCTTAATATGTACATCTAAATCTTTGCTAGATTGGCCAATATAATTTTAAACTTAGCCCTGGCATGTATTATTTGGACCCCTGTTTAAGAAGATATGGCCACCACCCATTCAATGAATTTATTGCCATGATGTTAAAATGCCACATAGCAGCCGCAAAGCAAGAGTAGAAGGAAAAATTTAAGGATTTAGAAAAAGCCTGAATTTCATTCAATCTTTCTATCCCGGCTAATTCTTCAGTTGTGTTGGGTTCCAGGTACATATTTTTCCTTTGTAATCCCCATTTGTCATTTATATGACCTTCCTTTGTAAACTTGGTTTTATATTTCTTCAGTCTGCTGAGTAAAGGACGACAGTCGAAAGGCCTCACAGCACTCTAGTGTTTCTCTTTCCTTTGAGTATTTTGTCTTTATATATATATATAAAGATTTAAAAGTAGGAATTGAAGGTTTTATACCCACATCACAGGACCTGAAAGCACTTTGCTCTGAGTGCATGTTTATTATTATGACTTAAAATATTATGTATATTAACTTTGCTTTTATCTCTCTCACATTTAGTTCAAAGAAAGTCATTAATTTTCTACTTATTCTAATAAACCTGTTTAGAAAGTTTAGAAAGGGAGTTGATAATTCTTAATGGAAAATACAACTGTATTTTGAGAATAATTTGCTGTATTATTCTCTGTAATTGACTTGACAAAATTATGAGGTCCTGCGAGATGTCATTTCAGGATAATTGCATTTTTAATCCGGTGGGGATTATGGGATTTTGATGTGGTTCTTTGTTTAATCAGCTCTCTCTCTCTCTCTCTCTCTCTCTCTCTCTCTCTCTCTAGTTCCAGTCAGGTGTGGTTCTTTGTTCAATAGTTTATCTCTCTCTCTCTCTCTCTCTCTCTCTCTCTCTCTCTCTCTCTCTCTCTCTCTCTCTCTCTCTCTCTCTCGTTCCAGTCAGGTGCATGATGTGTTTTTTACAATGAGGAAAGTTCTTGAGGAATGGCTTTTTGTATTTTTAAATTTTTTGTTTCATTTTCATTCTGTGATTGTCATTTAGAAAGAGTTTAATATTTATTTTGACCAATCTTGTATGCTTCTGAGACTAAAAGTAAACATAAAAATAAACAAAAGAATAGCAGTAGAGAATCTCAAAAAACAATAGATGCATACATAACTGGCAATAAAAGTCCTTTCCACAACTAACAAAAGAAAAGAATAATCTTCCATTTCAAACAATCTTGTCAACAAGGTAGAGAT
>NC_089755.1:16464873-16484873 GCF_040412425.1 Macrobrachium rosenbergii
TAAATAAATAAAAATTAATAAAAATATAAAAAAATTAATCATTGCTTTTCAAAATGGCTTTTTACTTTAAAAAAAAAAAAATTGTATTTATATCCGTTTCCATATGAAAAACGCAAAAAATCAAATAAAAGTATAGCGAATGACTTAATCTATGCCCTGTTAAACAAAAATATTGCATAAATAATTACGGTTCATCATAAAAACGGCATTGAAAAATTCAATACGGGATCCTTTTCCCAATGTGAGAATAGGTAGTTATAAAGGCCAAATCTTCTATGCAATTTTTTTCTGCTTATGAACAATTTTTTGGTAAAAAAGGACTTGGTATTGTCAACTGGGCATCATCACCAGTCAAGTTTGAAGACCCAGCCCTACTTGGATGAGATTGGAGGCGAGGGATCGGTGGAGATTTGTGGAAGAGAAAGCACTTATCCCATTGTGGTCATTGGATTGTATGCTTTATCTTCGAAAATCTCCACTGATTTCTCGCCTCTATTCTGGTTATTCTCATTAGATTCTTGGTCTTCTAACTTTTCTGGTGATTGCAGGAGACCGGCTAAAACTACAAAGAACTGTTCTCCCAGAAAAATATTTGGAAGCGCTGTTTAGATTGCAGAGAAGCAGTGTCCTTTATAATTGCCTATTCTCACTGCACTGGGGATTCCGTGACGCTGGCAACCCCATTCAATGCCGCTGGATTTTCCACCATGACAAACGTGAAGGCTATGACGCAATCGCCTGACCCTGCTGTATGACAGGGCAATTGATATAACGGCATATTTCTGTAACCTCTTTAGATGACAAAGTGTCCCGTTTTGATGGTCATTAATTGAAATGCTTTATTTATGTATGTGCCAAAAAAGGTTTGTTGCGTTTTTGATGACATATCACTGAAATTAAAGGATTTGTCTATGTAGCAAAACTAATCTTTTAATATAATGGTTAAAATCAGGTGGTAACGAACGCCAATTTCGAGTTTTTAACAAAAAATTTGGAAAAAATACCTTTGAGAAGGGAGTTTGGATAGTCCATGCTTTTTGATGACATATCACTGAAATGAAAGGATTTGTCTATGTAGAAAAACTAATCTTTTAATATAATGGTTAATATCCGGTGGTAACGAACGCCAGTTTCGAGTTTAACTGAAAAATTTGGAAATTTGGTTTTTACTTTTGAGAAGGGAGTTTCTCATAGTCCATGCGTTTTTGATGACATATCACTGAAATTAAAGGATTTGTCTATGTAGAAAAACTAATCTTTTAATATAATGGTTAATATCCGGTGGTAACGAACGCCAGTTTCGAGTTTAACTGAAAAATTTGGAAATTTGTTTTTACTTTTGAGAAGGGAGTTTCTCATAGTCCATGCGTTTTTGATGACATATCACTGAAATTTCTGATTTGTCTATGTAGAAAAAACTAATCTTTTAATATAATGGTTAATATCCGGTGGTAACGAACGCCAGTTTCGAGTTTAACTGAAAAATTTGGAAATTTGGTTTTTACTTTTGAGAAGGGAGTTTCTCACAGTCCATGCGTTTGTGATGACATATCACTGAAATTAAAGGATTTGTCTATGTAGAAAAACAAATCTTTTAATATAATGGTTAATATCCGGTGGTAACGAACGCCAATTTCGAGCTTTTTTAACTGAAAAATTTGGAAATTTGGTTTTTACTTTTGAGAAGGGAGTTTCTCACAGTCCATTACAATGGCGCGTTGCAACGAGGAGATTATTGTCAGGTTTTGTTTGTTCCCGAAATTATCACGAAGCAAAATCACCAAGAAAGATCGGGGAAGGAAGTAATCAGCTGGATAAAGAGAAAATAGAGAAGAAGAATATTAATTAAGTCATTATAAAGGGGACGTTGGCTACCAAGAGCAGTCTGAAATCAGTCCGAGAAGAAAAATGTTTGGAAGAAATAACAAACCGATATTTTAGCTGCCATTGACCCGGACTGAATGAGCTAAAATAGACGATTTCTGAATTGGGATGGAAAATTTGCAACACGTTTAACGATCGGTTTGGGAATCATGGGATAAACGAGGAGGGGAATTAGTGAAGTAATAAAGAAATGGTAAAAAAAAACGGAGATAGGAAAATAGGAATCAGGTTAATTGCTGAACTGTACAATGCTCATACATGGGCAAGTAACTGGGACGTGCTTAAATAGATAATGAATAAAAATCAAACGTGTGCTGGAAATAATGTTCGAAGTTCAGGAACCACAAACGTTTTATTAAGCTGTAAATAATGTTAATAAATGTAATTTAAATGATGGATAAAGTTAAGAATAAATTACGCGAATGATCAGGGATTAAGATAATGTAATTAATGATGAGAAAAAGTCAATATTTCAGAGTTCTGAATGACCCTCCCATAAATGTGTAAACTGAATTCTGTAAGTGTTTTATTTATGAAATTTATTCTGTGAAGCCAACCACTGAAGGGGCACTTTCGACCACTCGGCGCTCAAGACAGAAAAATGAGGGAGTTGGAGTGGTTGGACAGCAAGGTAGAGAGATCCAGAAAATAAAGCCCATAAAGAACAAGGAAAGCCAACAGTCATACTAAGAAGCCTTAGTTAGAGAGGTTGGACAGTAAGATTGAAGAAAGGAACCAGGAATGGGGTTAGTAAAAGGCCAAAAATGGGTATAGCAGGTAGGGGCTAAGGACACTGCAGACACCCTTTAGTAATGTCTGCAGTACACCACGCGAGGTGCACTGATGGCATTACCACACCACTGAGTAGAATTTTCCATTTCCAAAGGGATATATCACGAAGGCATAAATAGAGCCTCGATGGCCAAGTCGGTTAGAGCAGCAGCTTCGGACTTCGTAGAGGTCTGTGGCGCGGGTTCAAATCCGCAGCCGACCGGTCAGAAGTATTCGTTAGTTTAACCAGACCACTGAGGTGATTAACAGCTCTCCTAGGGCTGGCCCGAAGGATTAGATTTACTTTACGTGCCTAAGAACGAACTGGTTACCTAGCAACGGGACCTGCAGTTTATTGTGGAATCGAACAACATTATAACGAGAAATGAATTTCTATCACCAAAATTAAATTCCTCTTATTCTTCATTGGCCGCTCGGAGATTTGAACTCGCGGCCAGCAGAGTGCTATCTGAGAACGGAACCCACTCGCAGACTGGTCAGAGAGGCAGACACTTTGCTATCCGTGTAGACACCCCGGGATTATGTATGTAATCAACGGATAGGTTTGCTTAAAAGCAAATGGGTGTTACAGACTAACACACACACAAACAAAGCCACTCCAACATCTCCTAGAAACATGACAGACACCTCACACGTCTCGAACTGTAGACCTAACTGCTCTACGTCTTCCTCGCTGCTGGGAGAAAGGGAGCTGGTGACCGGTACAATACATGTACATGCGCTACCGGGGTCTAAGCGATGTCAGGCAGGGCAGCCGATCGAGACTACGGTCTACCCCAAAGCCAAATGAAAGACCTTCAAAGAAGGCATCGTGCTTACCCCATACAAAAATGGGAAAAAGCACGTTAAAAGAAGAAGAAGAAGATATAACGAAGGCATAAATCATTCCTTTCCCCAACTTGTGAATCCTAAGATCTGAATGACGTCTTCATAACCTGGTTTCGTAGTACATAAACGCTTCAGAATACTTGTTCCTTCAGAGATGCATATGAAACTTAATTCATAAATATTCAAATATTGTTTATTGCCAACTTTATCATATGTATTTACGCAAAACCGAGTCGTTCATTTGGCGTTCCATGTCAAAAATGATAATTTTCTGCTAATCCTGTTAATTTAATCTCATTAACACCGCTAAAAGGGTTCTAATTCCGATGAATATTCATAATTTTTGCCAGAATGAGCATTTTCGGAGTTCGAGAAATATAACTGGACACCAAAACAACATCTTGCAGTTTATTCGACACTGAATACCAATAGAGAAAGTTGCGTTTGGTACGAAACCTTTTGTTTGTTGACAAAGTGACGAAGAACCTGAAGAATATCAGCGTAACTAAGGAGACGTTTTTCTCGAGAGAATTTAGGGGAAGCAGAATGTCCCGTAGAGAATGCGTTGGAAGGAACATTAAATAACTTCTTTATTATTATCAGACTTTTAACGGTGTGATTTGGTCTTGATGTTGAGGAATCAGATGTTTAGGTATTCATAAGAGGTTAGTTGGGAGTTGTTAAAGGCTTAGAATTAAAGTATTAGGTTTCCTTTGGATTCCCCTGTCTTTCTTAGTTCTAGCAACTTATACATGCATGCATACATGCATATATATACATACATACATACATACATATATATATATTATATATATGTACGTATGTATATGGATATATATATATATATATATATATATATATATATATATATATATATATATATATATATCCATGTATATGAATGTATGTATGTATGTATGTATATATATGTATATATATATATATATATATATATATATATATATATATATATATATATATATATATATATTATATATATATATAATTACTCACTTATCCACACGTGACTTTTCGCTGTTCAAAAACATGAAACAAAAAATATCGTTCAATATCCAGTTCACTAGACTTTGGGAATAAGAAGCTACACCCAAGGGGAATTAATAAAGTGCTTTGTCCCAGGCAGGATTCGAACCGTTGCACAGGTCAGAAACAACGATAACCATGTGATTAAGTCCGTCACGTGACTTGGAAGGTGTATGTAGGTATTTCCTGCCGTATGGGTTTGTACGTTACTACAAATACTGTAGTTCCCAAATTATGATCACATGGCATTAGGGCGAGGTGGGTGGCGCCGAATGCTTCATGGGCGGTCTCTTTGATGTCCATAGAAGGAGAGGAGAGAATACGAGATAAATGAGGAGAAGGAGGAATGTTTGGTAAAATACAGAAAAAAGCGAAGAAATATATAAGAAAATTTTTCAGAAAAATTGAGTCAGAACGACCATTACTCAGGACAGGTCGGGATTCGCTTTACATTTTATTGGTTTTCATTTCCGTTACTTATAATGAAATTGTTGACTTACGATTGATATATATTTATTTATATATATGTATATATATACATATATATTTATACATTATTATATATATATATAATTTATATATATATATATATATATATATATATATATATATATATATATATATATTTATATGTATTTATTTATATATATACATATATATGTATACATTATATATATATATATATATATATATATATTTATACATTTATATATAGGCTCTAATATATATATATATATATATATATATATATTATATATGTACATACATACATACATACATACATACATACATACATCAACCTTTGGAGTCCTGAAGTTACCTCAAACTCATTTAGAAAACATTAAATAGTGTAAACTGATAAACACTTTCCTAAACAAATGAAAAAATATGTTGTTTAGTCTATTTAGAGTTTTAATTTCTTTTTCATCCAGTTGTAAAAAATTCATGTCTTCCTTATCCTTCCCTCAATTATTCTTCTTATTGTACGATTATATCAGAAATATATCGTGTGACCCTTGACCCTGACCTTGTATTAATTCTCTCTGCACTTTTTATTTTCTAAAAGATTGTCTTTCTGCATAAAATATTTCTGTAAATAAAATTCCCATGAGAAAAATCTTTCCATTTAGCTTTGGAATCACCTGTCAGGCCACGTCTTCTCACATTTATATATTTATGACACACCAAGTCCTCGAATTTCTCTGCGCTTCGAGCACCATGTCCGTCTCTTTGATGCTAAATTTTGGAACTCGAATTCCTGTTCTGTGTTCCCTAACTTCTGTAACCTTCTATTTGACGGTTTCAGAACCTGTCGTTTCTTTTTTTGGTTTCTTTAAGATCATCTACGCGTTTGTTGATGAGAGAGAGAGAGAGAGAGAGAGAGAGAGAGAGAGAGAGAGAGAGAGAGAGAGAGAGAGAGTATGAATTATCAGAACCTGTGACAAGGTTTTGTAAACTTACCCCATTCATGTAAATCATTATCTGAGTGAGAGAGAAGCAGTGGGATGATACTGAACGCCACGAAGTTGTGCAATTCCTCTCTCTCTCTTTGTTCCTCACCTCAGAATTCAATTCCCTGAGCAATTGACTTGAACAATCCTTTGAGTCCAATCGAGTTAATGAGAGAGAGAGAGAGAGAGAGAGAGAGAGAGAGAGAGAGAGAGAGAGAGGTGGTCTTGGGTAACATCTGTTCCTCCACCTCCTAAATTATCCCCGGGCCTTTACCTCTCCAGAGACCCCTGTTCACGGAATGCCAATCTCCGGCTTAAAGTCATCACTTGATTAACATGATTAGAAAACAAGTAAAATTGAGTTTTCTATACAGCGTATAATGGAGTATGAAACTTTCCAGCCACGGCCCATGAAAATCTTAGCCGAGGCCCATGAAACTTACAGCCACGGTCCGTTGGTGGCCTGTGTTGTTGGTACCTATGGCGGTGCCAGAAGTACGATTATGGCTAACGGTCCGCTGGTGGCCTGTGTTTTTGGTACCTATAGCGTTGCCAGAAGTACGATTATGGCTAACTATAACCTTAGATAAAATGAAAACTACTGAGGCTAGAGGGCTGCAATTTGGTATGTTTGATGATTGGAGGGTGGATGATCAACATGCCAATTTGCAGCCCTCTAGCCTCAGTAGTTTTTAAGATCTGAGGGCGGAGAGAAAAAGTGCGGACGGACAGACAAGTAACCAACTCAACAGTTTTCTTTTACAGAAAACTAAAAGTAGACCCTTCCTTTAAACACGTCCTGTTATACAAGATGGCTGTGAGCCAATCTCCTAAATTCTTTGACGTAAGTTACCACTACAAATGAAGGATGAGTCTCCTGTGCAGAAACCATCCTCTTTTATTTGATTCTCCCACAAATTAATCGTCAAAACCAAGAAACTCTTTATCATAATCGAGTGAAAAGGAGAATTTAACGAGAGACAAAAAGAGAGGAGATCCATTTTTGCTTCCTCCGTCGTTAAAGTCAAATGATTCATCTCGGTCTTTGGCGCCACAATCAATGATCATCGTCTTTTGGTTTCTTCTTCCTGTTCTGCTCAGCCATTTCGTGTCTGGTGTCTTCATTCCTTCACGCTGCCTGCATTGGACACACACACACACACACACACACACACACACACACACACATACACACACACATACACATATATATATATATATATATATATATATATATATATATATGTGTGTGTGTGTGTGTGTGTATACTATATACATATATATGTATGTGTGCATATGTCTGTATATGCTTCAAGCAACTATCCCTGTGAAAGCAAGAAAACTGAGCTGTTAAATATAACATTCTGTCTCTTGAGAAAAACAAGAATAAAAGGAATAAGAAGAAAACATCATTAGGAATAAACCCCATGGGGCCAGTTGCCTCCGCAAGCACTGTGTTTTTGTTCCCTTTGTCCAGCTGTGCTTGCGTTTGTGCTTGTCTCTTTGTCTGACTGCTTGCCTGGTCTGTCCGCCTGTCTGTTCGCGACTGAGATTACGCAAAATTTTATGCGTTTATTTTGACGAAATTTTTACCAAAGATGGATCTTGAATCTAGTAACAAGTGATTAAACGTTGGGAGGGATAGGAATGTCACTTGTGTGGAAAAGGGACCATTTTGTGCTCAGCTTTGATTAAAATACTCCAGGCTTCAGTAAGTGAAATCCTACGCACCATTCCCGTAGATTTATTCAGCCAGTCAATTCGATCTCGGCCTCTCCGGAGATGTTATCCCGACTGCTGGCGTTTTCCTATAACCTGAAACAACTCGTCCGAATCCCTAGAAGAAGTGTCCACTCGATTAGAATACATGTGCTCTTCGACGCTTTCGGGGATACTTTCTCTCCCTGGGTGCTTTCTCTTCCTTTCTATACAGTGAATTTGGTCTTAAATGGTCGTTTCATTTCTCATGGAACTTTCACTGTGGCAGTGGTGTGTTTCTGATGACCTTCGTTCTGCTCTAAGATAAAAAAAAAGTGGGAAAAATACGAACAGGCTTTTCTTTTCTTTCAGTAAATGCTTTGTCATCATTTTTTCATTACTGAAAATTTTAGTAAGACGTTCACAGCGCTGTAATCATTACTGTTGTTTATAGAGTCATTGATATTGTTAGTGAATGGAGTTTTATAAAGTCTCTTGGGAGGGACAGTATCATATTTATAAAAAATAATAAGGACATTAACGTTTGATTTCGCCACCGAGATTGCTAATAGACAGATACAAGATGGGAATTCACTCAACACTGATAGTTATTTATGTTGATGGAGTTAATGTAGGTCTTTTTTATTAACGAAAGCAGATAAAATGCTTGATTCAATTTCTTCTTCTTCTGCTTCTCGTATATTGGAAAACTCCGCACAAAATCACTAATTCTCTGGGCATTAATGATTGTGCAGTATTTGTATCACAGTTAAAGAACCAGGTAATTGGAAAGTCTTTAAAATCATAATTCAGATCAGTTTCATTAAGAACTTCCCAAGATTTGAGGAGTACTGAGTTCTTACAAAGGATCAGTCTTCCTCTAATATGAATTCATTCTTCCTTTTCATTTTCTAAAATCAAGGAAACAGTCTGGGAACAGTGCAGAAAGGTTTAAAGCGTAAAATCATTGTAATTTAGAAGCCTTTTATTTTTCTAAACTCTTATTAAAATTCGGCGACATTTTATCAAGGCTGCAATAACGAATCTAAAAACCTAAGTTTGAGGTCCTGATCCAAGGCTGGTCGAAGGAGCAACAGATTCTTAATGACAATTGTTAATTCATAAACTTCAGGAACTGATAAATATTCATTCGCAATGCGAAAAGATAAGTTTTAGAATTCATGCACTGAATAATGACAAGAAATATCAGTAGTCTTCATTGATGATTCCCGTTTTAATTTTCCTAAAGCTTCTAGGGACAATTGAAAGCTTTCACTTTCTTCAGTGGCTGACGAATTCCAGGAGAAAGTAGAAGTGAAAGGGAAGAGAACGTAGGTAAATTATCCAAAGAGATGTTAAATTCCAGTTCGCGAGATGGAGATTTAATTCTGCAAACAAAAGAGAGAATGGTCAGAAGACTTGCATTATTTCTTAAATGAATAATTCCCCGTACCAACGAGGTTCTGTTTACCTGGGGAGGGAGAGAAACAGTGAAATATGAGCAAACAGAGGCTATTAATCCCCGTGGAAGGGAAGTGGGCGATGTAAACATCTCCCCTTTCATATCTGATGGGCTTCCTTCGTGTTCCAAAACCCCAGCAACCGGAAACTTTAATATTTCTGGAAGAAAATATTAGCGATATGCAAATTGCTATGCTTAATGATGAACGAAAATAAATAGTCAGGTGATTCTACGAAAACTTGAATGACCCAGTAGTTGATAAAGTACACTGCTCGTGTTATTAAGTGATCTTTCCCCCAAAGAAAAATGGAATAAGAAAAAGAGAGAAACTTTAATAGCAAATAAACTATGCTGATGCAACCATGATTTCTAATGAAACATGTTTACCAGATGGTCACCTTCCAAGTATATTATTATTATTATTATTATTATTATTATTATTATTATTATTATTATTATTATTATTATTATTGCGTCTGCTCCCTTGTACAACATAAATTAGCAGATTAGAATAAACTACAGAAGATAATTGAACCACAAGACCCAGGTGTTTTCTACGAATTTCGATTCCATTTGCAGGAATTAAATTGCAATATACAGAGGATTACAGTCTATAGAGCCCCTACCTGTATCTCCTGAATACGCTACACAAATCAACCAAGTTTTAATCAAATCAGAGAACAAATATTTTTATGTAAAATTATGCAATGATTGTTTTTCCCTTATTGCAAAGCTTGACTTTTTCTTGTATTGGAAGCAGTAGATAATTAACATACGCTATTTCATCGACAAAAACTTCTTTGAGTAAAATCATCTATGTAGAAGGTAGGTGTTATATTCCTTGGTTTTTATATTATTTTATTTCATCCTAAAATATTTAGCTCACATAGTTATTCGCATAGATGTAAAGCATCTCATTTCGCTTTTATTGTAAAATTATTGTGTGAAGCAGTTTAACAGCAGTGGAATGCAATTTCTAGCACAGCACAGTAACAAGAAACTATGATGAATCATATGAATTTAATTTTTTTTAATTGAAAGTGGTCTTAATTAGGGCTTTTTTCGCTCACGCTGATTCATCATGTAATATCTCTGTGTATTTTAGTTTCATTGCGGCAGAATGGAACTTACAGGCACTGCAAAAAAGCATAAAAATTGAAAATATAAGTATATACACACACACACACACACACACACACATATATATATATATATATATATATATATATATATATATATATATATATATATATATATATATATAATATATATACAGTATATTTACAATTCAGTGAGAGTTTCATCATTATTTGTCAGTTATAACAATAACTATTGTATATAACTTGAGAAAGGGATTTTACTCCATATATATATATATATATATATATATATATATATATATATATATATATATATATATATATATATATGTGTGTGTGTGTATGTGTGTATATACACACACATACATACCTACATTCATACATAAATAGGAACTCATTACTGAGGTACAAAGTGTAACACATTTCAAATTGTAAGCCAGAAAGAACCAGACCTGAATTCTTTTCCAGCAATAATTCAGTCATACGTTTCAATGCTCTTGTTAACAGCCGTCCATAATAACACCTTCCTTATAGAAACAACCAGGCTATTCAGTGCAAATGAAAAACCTGAAGAAAGAATAGAAAAATAGAGGTTCTTGTCCAAAGAGGTTTAGTTGATCGCTTCCGCTCTCCTCCTCTTAACTTTTTTAAGAGTTGGAAACTTTGTAACAACAATTCTGGGCTGAAGAAGCGAAGAGGCTGCGGGACTCCTTAAGGCAACAATATCATTTCTTGTTAACTTCAAGTTTCGTTTCGTTGATGTTGTGTCTGACTTATGCTGCCTCCTGCTCTTGGAAATTGAATGTGTTATGATGTGAAGTAGGCTTTTCATTATATAGTTTGGTATTTATATTTCAAAAGGCTTCTTTTTTTTCATGAATAACTCTTGGGATGGTCATATAGTGTTTTTGTAGTAGTTCCAGTTTGCTCGACTTGTTCATTATTATTATTATTATTATTATTATTATTATTATTATTATTATTATTATTATTATTATTATTATTATTATTATTATTATTATTATAAATTTTTTTAGAAAAGGAGAATGCTGAAAGGCCAACTTGGAAAGCAAGCAGGAAGGAAAAGGAAATTGAGAAATATCTATAAGAAAAATAACTAAATTTGATGCATGTCAGTTCCAATATTATCTTTGGTGATGTAGTTACGTGTATCGATGTATAAGTAGGCGGATATTTTTCATTTCTAATAATAGGGGTTATATTTTCATATATCTTCCATATAGCATCACCTATTGAATGCTCTAGGAGCAAGAGCAGGCGCTGGCATAAAACCAGCTTTATTCTAAAGCAACAAATGTTGTACTTAAGGCAGGTTGGACAGTTGACTGTAAATGATAAATCATTTGAATATTTTCCCAAAGAGATTCATCATGACACCTGTTTAGAAGAATGATTTTGCTGGCATGGATTTTTGTCCCATCACAATGAACGTTATTGGAACGTTGTATCTTTTTATCTTTATAATTATATTATTAACTGCCTCGATTTTTACAAGTAGAATATTAAATATTTTCATTATAACGTCTGTTAATTAGATCAGCTTTCCATAAAAAGAACATATTACTAAAAGTCGTGGAAATTCGGCTGAACAGAGTTTTCACTCCCCAAAAATCCGCGTGACCCTCCGTCAGGTGGGAAAAATGACCCCGCTTTTTCTCTCCTCAGACTTCATGCGAACATTTTAATTTCGTTTCGAGAGAGCGTTCGAAAAATCTCTTAGATTTTAATTGTAATTTTTCTATCTTTTTCCGCTAAAAAGAGGAGTTGTGTTTTTTTTTATTAAATGAAATCCTGTGGAGATTTTTTTTATATATTACATTATTTCGCTCTTGTCATATCATTTATATCTAGTGTTACTGGAGGGGGAGTTATTATTATTTCAATATTGGAGGGAATTACTTGGCTTTTTAATGTATACCAAATTGTGATTATATATATATGTATATATATATATATATATATATATATATATATATATATATATATATATATATATTTATATATATATATATATAGTTCTGCTCAGTTTGTCAAGATTCATTTAAAGAATATGATTACAAGTCATGAAAATAAGCACAGATAATAAATGATAATAAATAGATAACGAATAGATAGTTAGGTCAATTAAAATAGGTTAAAGAAATTATAAATTTTAATCCTTTTTTTATCCTTATTTTGGTTTTTTCAATTTTGGTAAATGTTCAGTTCTTCCTTTTTCTTCCTCCCCCTCTTCTATTCTTCCCCTTCTTGCTTCCTGTTCTTCTCATTCTTTATTCTTTATTCCTTGCGCTAATTACCATCTTTTAGCTTGCTTTCTGACTTTCTCTCCGCCTTCTGTTCTCGACAGCTCTGGTTCCTCAAACTCTGGTTCTTCAAAATCTGGTTCCTCAAATTTTAGTTCTTCAAGTGCTGGTTCCTCAAACTCTGGTTCCTCAAACTCTGGTTCCTCAAACTCTGGTTTCTCAAACTCTGGTTCTTCAAATATTGGTTCCTCAAACTTTGTTCCTAAAACCTTGGTTCTTCAAGTGCTGGTTCTTCAAACTCTGGTTCCTCAACTCTGGTTCCTCAAATTCTAGTTTCTCAAACTCTGGTTCTTCAAATATTGGTTCCTCAAACTTTGGTTCCTAAAATTCTGGTTTCTCAAACTCTGGTTCTTCAAAATTGGTTCCTCAAACTCTGGTTCCTAAAACCCTGGTTCTTCAAGTGCTGGTTCTTCAAACTCTGGTTCCTCAAACTGTCCTTTCTCAAATTCTGGTTCCCAAAACTTTGGTTCCTCAGATTCTGGTTCCTCAAACTTTGGTTCCTCAAACTCTGGTTCTTCAGACTCTGGGTCCTCAAATTTTAGTTCCCCAAATTCTGGTTCCTCTAATTTTGGTTCCTCAAACTCTGGTTCCTCAAAGTCTGGTTTCTCAAACTCTGGTTCTTCAAATATTGGTTCCTCAAACTCTGGTTCCTAAAACTTTGGTTCTTCAAGTGCTGGTTCCTCAAACTTTGCTTTCTCAAATTCAGGTTCCTCAAACTTTGTTCCCCAAATTCTGGTTCCTCAAACTTTGGTTCCTCAAATTCTGGTTCAAACCTCAAACCCTGGTTCTTCAGACTCTGGGTCCTCCATTTTAGTTCCAGTTGGTTCTGGTTCCTCTAATTTTTATCCTCAAAGTCTGGTTTCTCAAACTGGTTCTTCAAATATTGGTTCCTCAAACTCTGGTTCCTCAAACTGTGGTTCCTTTGGTTCATCAAATTGCTTCTCCACTCAAACTTTGTTCCCCAGTTCTGGTTCCTCAAACTTTGGTTCCTCAAACTCTGGTTCTTCAGACTCTGGGTCCTCAAATTTTAGTTCCCCAAATTCTAGTTCCTCTAATTTTGGTTCCTCAAGCTCTGGTTCCTCAAATTCTGGTTCTTCGATTTATGGTTCCTCACAATGTGGCTCCTCAAACTCTGGTTCCTCAAACTCTGGTTCCTCAAATTAAGAACTAATCATTTGGGTTCTTGAAAACCCAGAATGCATACCATCATGTCGAACCCGAATTGGTTTTAAAAGGAACAAAATATTTACAAACAAAAGAATTATTGCATTACCATCGTTTTCTTTCTTTCTTTAGTTATTTATTAATTTGTTAATTTATTTTTTCCATTATTGATAAGTGATCTCCTCTTTCTGCATTCCCCTTTACTTTCTGTTACTTCTTTCTAATGAACATCTTATATTCTTTGGAAACTTGAATTTTATGGCAGTGGCCCCTGTGGTGGGCTTGTTCCATATGAATAGGGTCCTTCATTTCTGAATAATAATAATAATAATAATAATAATAATAATAATAATAATAATAATAATAATAATAATAATAATAATTTAACTATTCTCTATACGATAATTTTTCGCATCTTAACAGTAATCCAAAGTAGCGTTTATTATGGAACAAATTTCTCCACAATGTTCACTAACTTTACACTAATGCAGTTTTGTACAATCATCCAATTTAGCATATAAGTGATATTCAAAACATTATGATAACTTCCGTTAATATAATATTTCTTCTAAAAAAATTAAGTTCAACACATTTCTCTCACTTAGGAATTAATTTAAATTCGTCTTTTGCTATAAATATATTGCAGCGATCGGCTGCTTCCGGGAATATTTGTATATTTAATATGTTCTCGTTATGACAGCTGGCGTCAGTGGAGGGAGAAAATGAAATGAACATAACACATTTTTAAGAGTAATATTTATTTATTTATTTAAGTGTTAATAGGATTAGTTTCAGTGCGTTGTATATTATTATTATTGTTATTGAGTATGATAACAATTAATGTTATTGTTAGAAATACATTTCTAAATTCAAACTGATAATAGGCATAGTATTGCATAAAAAAGAATATATATTTATATATATTTGTATTCACGATCAGGTTTGCCTGTCAGTCCACCTGTCAGTTCACCGAAACTGATATTAAAACTTACATGTAGACAGTTTGTGGGCGGAGTCAGTCCACTCGCCGGGACAGATGAACTGATGGCATTACCTAAAGTTCTTCCGACCGACTGACAGGCGATCGCACGCGTGGACTGAAGGGTAAGCAACGATTTTATGCCAGTTCGCCACCGGATTTCGCCTGGGAAGGATCTCACCAGGTCGGACCAGAATATGAATAACCTGTGTATAGGCGTAATTCATAACATACACTTGACAAAAAAGTGGTGTTGTTATTTTGAAGAGTTTCTTAACTTCTTTAAGTAAATGTGCATTACTTTCCCTTCCAAAAGTAATGATTCTGCATGATTCATCTTCGCTGTCTTCAAGAAGGAAGTTCTCCGATCCACAGGTGTGAAAATCAACAGGAATCACCAGATCTTGTGAAGTTGTAGGATTGGCAGGGTATGCAGACAAATCCTTCCGTTTCCTTCTCGCGAGTCTTCGCAGAGCGCCATAGCTAGGCAATCATTCATCACTACAGATTTTTGTTATCTAGTTTCTGTGGCTCCCAACTTTATTTTTTCTTTTTTTTTCTTTTTCCACTTGAGCTAGGTTAGGGATATGCGAATTCTCTTTTATTTGTTTTACAATTTCAGCATTCTTTCCACGAATTCGCGCCTTGCATAACCTTTTTCCCCATCTCCAAAACTGTGCGTGACATTATCAACCCAAAGTCTGTCGAAAGCGTTTATATAAATCCGTCACTCACATATTTCTCTTTTCCTCGTTGTGAGAGCGTCTCTGTTGCCATTGTAGAAGGGGTTTTGTTACTGAACATTCTACTATGTCAACTTAAACTTTATTATTTCCCAAATAGGTAATTCTTTACGATTATTAGGAATTGTGGTACATAAAATAGTTTTCATCCCTTTAAAATAATTACAACCATTCAATAACGTATTTGTGAAATGGAAACAACCTAACTGGCGAAATGCCCAGCCCTTATAGACAAAGTAACTACTGATAAATAAACAGAGAGAGAGAGAGAGAGAGAGAGAGAGAGAGAGAGAGAGAGAGAGAGAGAGAGAGAGAGAATTTTTCAATTTTTCTCTCTTCTCGTAGATGTTACCGCGGCAGCCAGGTGGCCAGTTATCCCATTCCCAACGGCCGCTGGTGAACTGACAGGTAAACCTGATCGTGAATACCCGGCCTTATGCAAAACGTAACACAAGGATCAACAGAAGAAACGTGAAAAGCGCAAAGCCAGGGTCTCCGTTCGGGTGAAAAAATCTCACAAAGAATTCATTTCGGTCAGAAATATGTCAGCGTATCAGCAGCTCTAAAGGGTTGCACGATTTCCGAACTTTTTCCCACCATGAATTTCGCGTCTGCTTTAGAAAGATGGATTTTTTTTTTTGTAATGATTTGAGGTTAATTTAGATGTACTGAATACGTAGCTATGGATATTGGGCAATATTTTAAAACCAAAGAGGAGCTATTAATGCCTTCATACACCGCAAACTTCTCCACCTTTCGGTGGTGTCAACTCAACCACATCCATTGGAAGTTTCTACCCAACCTTTTTACTCACTTTATTTCCTTTTTGACGATGTAACACAACTCCCTCATCCGCTCTCAGGACGCACAAGACACCACACAAACTCCTGATCGGGATTTGCTGGAATAGAAAGGAACAGAAAGCCCAAATCATTAATAAATTTAGGAATTTCCTCAGCGGGAATCATCACAAAGGAGCCACTCGCCTTTGATCAAGGTTCCAGATTCCTTGAGGAGGAAGAATCGTTGACCTTATTCACTGGAGGATAAAATCGGGAAGAAAAACTTTCAAAGAAATGAACAGTTCCTTCCAGCTGCCGTCGTCATCAACCAATGACAACTTTTGAAAGGAGAAGGAATTAGTATTATTCTTCTTGGGCCCTTTTGTGAGAGGCGCCGCCGTTGTTATCAAGGGAATTATTTTTTTTTTCTTAATCCGTTGAGCTTTTTTTCTAAGAAGGAGAAATGAAGTGGTGGAAGAGGAAATAAGAGTTTGGAAACTTTATTATTATTATTATTATTATTATTATTATTATTATTATTATTATTATTATTATTGTATGTGTTGTATATTTATAATAATAATAATAATAATAATTAATAATAATATAAATAATAATAATAATAATAATAATAATAATAATAATATTATTATTATTATTCTTATTATTGTTATTATTATTATTATTATTATTATTATTATTATTATTATTATTATTATTATTATTACTGGGAATTTCACCTTATGTGAACATTCCAGCTTTCCACAGATTCCTTGCTGAAACTTTATGCGTCTGGGAACTTTCCTTATCCTTAGCACCCTGTTCCAACGTGATTGATTGATTGATTGATTTCCCAAAACTGGCACCACGACAACAACAGCTATTAGTCCTAGGTGACTGATGTATAGTATTATAGTCACTGTCAAAAATGTAGTAAAATTGCAATATAAGTAGTTTTTTTTATAAATATGGACTGGAGAGTAAAATAACATTTGTTAGGTTCCACTTCGCTCTTAGTTTGAATAATGTTCAAGAAAGTGAATATCTTTTTTATTGAAAGGTGTATTCACAATAGAAAAACAATTTAAAAACATTGAATTATGGGTTGGTAGATTCATTGTGAATTCTATATTAATATAGTCTGATTTAGTGACTGGAACTAGAATATATTAACATAAAATTTAGCAGGAACAGAAGGGATCACTCTTGCACTGTTGACGAAGTTATGAGATTTTTCTTTTTGCATCGAGAGTATTCACTTCATTTGATGTGTGGTTGAAATGCCTTTCGCGTAGCAATCATTAAACACACAAAAACGGTGAAAGTAGATATTTTTAGTCTGAGAGTCTAAAAGTCTGAGAGTCGGGAAATCTAAAAGTCTGGTAATCTAAAGTCTGGAAATCTGAAAGTAAAAGTCTGAAAGTATAAAAGTCTGGAAATCTACAAGTCTGGAAATTTAAGTCTGAAAGTATAAAAGTCTGGAAGTCTTAAAATATAAGTCTAAATGGCTGGAAGTTGAAAGTATAATAGTCTGGAAATCTAAAAGTCTGAAAGTATAAAAATCTGAACATCTAAAAGTCTGAGTCTTAAAGCCTTGCAGTCTGAAAGTATAAAATTCTAAAATCTGAAAGTCTGAAAGTATAAAAGACTGAAAGTCTAGAAGTCAAAGTCTAAAAGTCTGGAAATCTTAAAGTATAAAAGTCAAAGTCTAAAAGGTTGAAAGTCTAAGTCTGGAAATCTGAAAGTATAAAAGTCTGGAAGTCTAAAAGGCTGGAAGTCAAAGTCTAAAAGTTTGGAAGCCCAAAAAGTCTAAAAAAGTCTGAAAATATAAAAGTCTGGAAGTCTTAAAGGCTGGAAGTCTGAAAGTATAAAAGTCTGGAAGTCTGAAAGTATGAGTCTAAAAAGCTGGAAGTCTGAAAGTATAAAAGTCTGGAAGTCTGAAAGTATGAGTCTAAAAGCTGGAAGTCTAAGAGTCTGGAAGTCTGAAATTTCAAAAGTGTGGAAGTCAGGAATTCTGAAAGACTAAAAGTTTAAGGTAAAGATTAAAATGTCTCTGACGTGGCAAAAATCAAATGGCGAAAAAACCATAATTTTAGCTCGGAAAGTTTCACTACAGACCCTGTATATAATTCTACACCTTTAAAAATTCCCCTGTTGTTATTTTCCATCTCTGTCTTTCCCAGAGAGAGAGAGAGAGAGAGAGAGAGAGAGAGAGAGAGAGAGAGAGAGAGAGAGAGAGAGAGAGAGAGAGTGGACTGCATTATTATTCCGTTGCAAAAACGCAACAGTTCGTTGCTGTAGTTGGTGTGCCTGATAAGGCTTCGTAAAACAAAAGGCCTGGTGTGTTGGTGTTCACTTTCCCGTTCTTTGCTCGTAAACACTGCACTGGACGAATTGTTGCCAGATATTTGAGAGAGAGAGAGAGAGAGAGAGAGAGAGAGAGAGAGAGAGAGAGAGAGAGAGAGAGAGAGAGCATGCTTTTTTAAACTGGTATATTGTTGTCACCTTCTATAAGTACTTTGCTACTTTGTAAATAATTATGATATATAGAATGCAAAGTAGCATATATAATCAAGTCCTGTAACTTCAAAATGCTTCTCACTTATTAACAGTTCCACAATACGGCCCTTTCTTGTTATGACATAATAATCTAATAATTTTTATTTAATCAAACCACGAAGACATCTCACTTCCTCTCGATTTTCACAAACCTTGTGTAGACGTTTCCTTAACAAACATCTAAAGAATTGAAGAAGTTGAGAGATATTTGTGACTTCACATTAAACGAGTATGTACGTAGTTTGCCTGCCAGTAACTGCCTTGTTCATAGCCTGAATAATACTCTTATCTTATTGAGAAGATGAAGAACCCTATTCAAATGGAACAAGCCCACCACAGGGTCCATTGACTTGAAATTCGAGCTTCCAAAGAATAGGGTGTTCGTTAGGAAGAAGTAGCAGAAGAAAAAAAAGAAGAGATCTAACCTATTAAAAAAGGAAAAATAAATGAATAAATAAAAAAATATATGCAAGGAGGAAGGTATTAGGGTAGTGAAGTAATGATAATAAAGTAGATTTGGAAGGGGAAATTAAGCAGCATATTTGTAAAACCCAAAACCAGGGATAGCCCATCAATACAGCGATTAGGCCACATTCTCAGTTCGTGTTCAGAATTCCTGATCACTCGGTGACGACGTCCATCGTCGGCAAATTGGCTCTCAGGAACTTTTCCCTTTCTCGAGGTGTGACTTGAGTCTTCGATCATTTCGAGGGTGCGAGACTCTGGTCTGGAGTTGAAGGCTTCACTGAGAGAGAGAGAGAGAGAGAGAGAGAGAGAGAGAGAGAGAGAGAGAGATTTTTTTTTAGAAGTTTTCTCTCATAAGTGAGATCTCTTAACTTCTCTTTCGTCCTAATGAGGTCCATATTCTTTGGAAGCTTGAATTTAAAGTCAGTGGCTCCTGTAGTGGGCTTGTTCCTTATGAACAGGGTTTATCTACTGAATAATAATAATAATAATAATAATAATAATAATAATAATAATAATAATAATATCATCCCCAACCAGAAATTCATTGTCACGTAGTGTTTTCATAAGGTCTGAAGACTTTGAACCAATTCCTAAGCTCTCTGGGATTTCTCTGTGATAACTGTAATGTGCTTTTTTCTTTTCATTTATTATTCCAGATCTTGTGTCGTGCTGACAGCCATAATTCTCAACCAAGGGAATTATTTAAGTGAAATCTAAAATAT
>NC_089755.1:16489873-16514873 GCF_040412425.1 Macrobrachium rosenbergii
GGGTTTAAATGAAGAGGAATGAATGGATGGGGAATGAATTATATACCGAACGGATGAGTTATCATACAATGGACCCGAAAGTTCATCCCATAAATTCTGGTCACTGAAAAGGGAATCGTCATGTTTATGGTATTGGACGAAACTTTACCTTTCCGCGCCGAGTGATTAATGGCCCTCTAGAATTTCGGAAGGATAAATTGGGAAACGAAATTGAGAGAGAGAGAGAGAGAGAGAGTGAGTCCCGGAAACTCAAGAACTGTCCCACTTTGCAAACCCGACGAGATAATTGGTTCCAGTAATAGGAGAGGAATAAAGCAACCAGACGGTTTCCTCTGACTGGTCCATATTCTGAGGCCATTTTGGGAACTGGAATTAGATTTTGGAATGGGGATCTGTTCAGGAATATGACGACGTACGGCAGCTTTCATTAACACGGGGGCTTTTGGGCCTATGGAATATCTGTAAAGTCTTCTACTGCAGAGAAAAGAAGAATCTTGGAAGTTTTCTAGTGACCAGACCTCTTGTGGGACTGAAGAAGAAGAAGAAGAAGAAGAAGATATTCAAGAAAACTTTAAACTATAACAGGAAACGAATGGGGGGTCCCCCCAGGTGGGCCAAAAGAGGGCTGAAATGAGAGCCTCCCAAAATCAAGAAATATGTCGTGCAGGAATTTCTTTGTGGGATTTTGTCCCTGAACTTTGCACGAAATGATGCCAATGAATTCAGACTTTTACTTTCAAACTTCCAGATTTTTAGACTTTTAGACTTCTACATTTTTAGACTTTCAAACTTCTAGACTTAGACATTCAGGCCTTGTGAATTTCAGACTTCCAGACTGTCGTTCAGACTTTCAGACTTTTAGGCTTTCGGGCTTCCAGACTTTCACACCTTTAGATTTCTAGACTTTTCGACCTTCAGACTTCCAAACCTTTAGACCGTCAGGCTTCCAGACCTTTAGACTTTCAGGTTTCCAGACTTTTTGGCCATCAGACTTCCAGACTTTTAGTCCCTCAGACTTCCAGACTTTTAGACCATCAGGCTTCCAGACTTTTAGACCATCAGACTTCCAGACTTAGACCTTCAGACTTCCAGCCATTTAGACCATCAGACTTCCAGACTTTTAGGCCTTCAGACTTCCAGATTTTTTGGCCTTCAGACTTCCATACTTTTATACCTTCAGACTTCCAGACTTTTAGACCATCAGACTTCCAGGCATTTAGACTTTCAGACTTTCAGACATTTAGACTTTCAGACTTCTCGACTTTTAGACCTTCAGACTTCCAGACTTTTAGATCATCAGACTTTTAAACTCATATTTCCAGACTTTTAGGCCTTCAGACTTCCAGACTTTTTGGCCTTCAGACTTCCAGGCTTTTTCGACCTCCAGACTTCCAGTCTTTTTGACCATCAGCTTTCCAGAGTTTTAAACTTTCAGACTTTTAGGCCATCAGACTTTTAGGCCATCAGACTTCCAGACTTTTAGACCATCAGACTTTCAGACTTCCAGACTTTTAGGAGCCTTCCATACTTTTAGACCTTCAAACTTTCAGACTTCCAGACTTATAGACCTTCAGCATTCCAGACTTTTCGACCTTCAGACTACCAGACTTTTAGACCATCAGACTTCCAGACCATCAGACTTCCAGACTTTTTGACCTTCAGACTTCCAGACTTTTAGCCCACCAGGCTTCCAGACTTTTAGATTTTCAGTCTTCCAGACGTTTAGACCTCGAGACTCCTAAACATTCAGGTTTCCATAGTGTCAGACTGTCAGGCTACAGGAATTTTAAACTTTCAGACTCCCAGAATTATAGACTTCCAGGCTTCAAAACTTCTAGACCTCAAGACTTGGAGACTTTTAGGCTTCCAGTGTTCCACACTTTTAGACTTAGACTTTTAGACTTCTAGACTTTCAGGCTTCCAGAATTTTAGACTCTGACTTCCAGACTTTTTAGACTTCTAGACTTTCAGCCGTAAATATGCCAAATACTCAAGGTTCTTCGACGCCATATCCAGTCACTGTATCAGAACTCCTTATCCAGGGAATTTTCTTAATAAAAATTCGCTGATTCAAAGCGAAACATAAATAACAATAAGTAATATATTGTTCATCTCTTATTCACAAAAGTCAAGAATAATATCTCTCTCTCTCTCTCTCTCTCTCTCTCTCTCTCTCTCTCTCTCTCTCTCTCTCTCTCTCTCTCTCTCTCTCAGGAACGTCTTACGAAGACTTAGTTCTTAGGGTCCTCTCAAAACTCGGAATAATTCCAAGCACCCTTCAGTCCTACTTCTAGGAATATGGAATCCTCTTCTTCTTCTTCTAATGAATCTAGACCATTTTCTTGATGCATTATGTGACTTGCTGTATTTTGTATCTTAATGTGTCCTGTATCTTGGTGTATTCTGTATCTTAATGTATTCTGTGCTGTAATGTATTCTGCATCTTAATGCATTTTGTATCGTGGTGTATTCTGTATTTTAAAGTTTCTGTATCTTAATGTATTCTGTATCGGTTGCTCCAAGACCTAGTTGATTCGTGTTTCATTGTGACGGGGTCAAGTTGGGTGACCTTTTCAGTGACCTTTGTTTGACCCTTGTTTGCCACCTGGGGTCATCTGCTCATTGACAGGTATGTCTGTCTGCTTGAGACTTTTGGATTTTATTTAATTAAATTTCTCTTTACCTGAGGAATTTTTTTTTATTTAGTTTTGTAGTTTTCTTTTTGCTTTTGTAGTCCTGGTGTCATGCTTGTATTATATATATATATATATATATATATATATATATATATATATATATATATATATATATATATATATATATATATATATATATGTGGGTTATAGACATAATCAACTCACAATCACGTGTGGAACAGAAATGAATCTCTGAATCACATCAGGATCAAACCCAGGTCTTGTAATTAAAAGACCTTGGTTCTGATCCTGATGTGAGTCAGATATTTACATGTATATATATATATATATATATATATATATATATATATATATATATATATATATATATATATATATATATATATATATGGCGTATATTCCATAGATGTATCAATTTTAACAAGCTTTTTAGGTCGTGCGAAGATATGCAATTTCCCGCATAATGCAAAGAGTATAAACTTAAAAATGCAATAAATAGTATAGATAACTTAACTACGATTTTTTTCTTTAGTTTTTATCAGAATTGCATAAATTTCAAGTAGTTCCTCCCAGCACTTTTTCTTTGCTATTTTGTCATAATCATCTGATGTCATGTCCCCCATGGCTGGACGTTTTTTTCAGCTTCATCAGAGAAAATGTCGGTGTCAAAGCGACTAGTTTCCATTTGGGCGTGTGGAGCAGGCAAATCCGCCCGGTCCATATGAATAGACACTATTAAACGCGTGTATCTCGAACCGCGCGGTTGCTGACGGAACAGCGCGGACGCAACCGCCACTTGTGAACAGGGCTTAAATGGTCACACATCGCCTGCTGTAGAAAATGCTGGGAAAAGATGTTTCTCGAAAGTGCTGTCAAAATGCTCTTTTAAAGAGCTGTTAAAATGCGGTTCGAAGGTACTGTTAAAATGCGGTTCGACAGTGCTGTTAAAAATGCTGCTCGAAAATGCTGTTAAAAGATACTGTCCAAAAATGTTGCGGAAAGGTGCTGTTAAAAGATGCTGTCCAAAAATGTTGTGGAACGATGCTGTTAAAAATGCTGCTCGAAATGCTGTTAAAAGTTTCTGATCTAAACTGCTGTCAAAAGATGCTGTTATGAAATGCTGCTAAAATCTTCTTGAAATATGCTGTTCGAAAATGCTGTTAAATATGTTGTTCGAAAGTGCTGTTAAAATGCTATACGGAAATACTGTTAAAAGATGCTGTTCAAAATGATGTTAAAAATGATGTCAGAAATTGCTGTTAAAATGCTCTTTCGGAAATGCTGTTAAAAATGCTATTTGAAAGTGCTATTGAAATGCTGTTCCAAAGGGCTTTTAAAATGCTGTTGGAAGATGCTGACCGAAAGGGCTGTTAAAATGCTATTGAAAGACTGTTCGAAAGTGCAGTTAAAATGCTGTTCGGAACTGCTGTTAAAATCCTCTTCGAAAGTACTTTTAAAATGCTGTTCAAAAGTGTTTCTAAAATGCTGTTAAAATATTGTTTGAAAGTGCTCTTAGATGCTGGTCGAAAATGTTATTAAAAGGTACTGTTAAAATGCTGTTCGATAATGCTGTTAAAAATGCTGTTCGAAAATGTTAAACATGCTGTTCGAAAATCTTGTTAAAGGATGCTGTACGAAAAGGCTGTTAAAATGTGCAAAAATGTTAAAAGATTCAGTTCGAAAATGCTGTTAAGATGCTGTTAAAATGCTGTTCAAAAATGCTTTTCATGCTGTTCACCCTACAGAAGAATCCCCTTCAATTCTCTTTACGTTCTTTCAGAAATTCTCTGCGAATTTCGTGACAGCGAAACAAAAATGAGAGATTAAAGCATAAAAAAGGATTTGAAACTGGCAGAGAGAGAGAGAGAGAGAGAGAGAGAGAGAGAGAGAGAGAGAGAGAGAGAGAGAGATAAATAAACGCCACTCTGGAAAAGGATTGCAAGATTTACTGTCCATTAAGAAGACGAATTCGACGTAATGATAAGATGATGAATCCTTTCTTCTTAAAAAAAAAAGAAAAAAGAAAAAAAATTTTCAGGACGAGATAAGAGGACGAAGAATTTCGTCCAAAAAAAAAGAAAGATAAAATATATATATAAAAAAACAGGGGAATCTTCCAAGAGCTAAAAACCTCAATGACTTAAAAACTTGTTTGATCTCAGACTCGTCTCTGCTTTGGTTCCAACTTTGTCTGAAACAGGAGTTTTGTGTGTGTGTGTGTATACGCCTAAGAGAGGTTAGCGCCGTCAGTGCACCTCACATGGTGCACTGTAGGCATTAATAAAGGGTTATTGCAGCGTCCATTCGGCCCCTAGCTACACCCACTGTTTAACCTTGCTGTTCAACACCTCTAAGACAAGAAAAACTACTGAGCAAAAAATTAAATACATCAGAATTTCCCCCTCCACAACAAGGAAAAACACATCTCGCTTGGGAAAAATCTATGTTTTCTTCTCTTATGAACAAAATACTCAGCGGAAAGCGGCTTCTTAGATGAGCAAGATATCTGTTTAAACTCTCCTGTCGCAGTTTTTTCTTTCTTCCTAAGCAAATCGCCTCAGGAGCGATGAATGTTTACTCACAAAATGAACTTCCATTCGCTGAAGGAAGTTTGAGGCAACTGAAAAGAATTAGAACAGGTTTTAGATGTGTCGTTCGATTCCGTAAAACTTCGTCTGTGTACAAATGCTTCAACTACAGGGATCGAGTTTCTGTCCTGCTTTTTATTGGTCAAAAAGAGATTTGATGTTTGAGTGAACTTTAAACACGAGTGAGTGAACTTTGCAAAGAGAGTCGAGTCTCCTGTGAAGGTTCTGATATTACCTAGATGCGTAAGGCATAGGTCTACATTTTGAATGTCTCAGATTTCAACATTTTGCTTTTTTTTTGCTTCTTCCTGAGTGAAACCAACAATTTGTTTAATATGTTAGTGTGTGTATTTGTGTGTGTGTGTGTGTGTGTACAATGTAATGGTACGTTATTCTCCATCGTGTTATTTCATAAGTATAATCGTTAACTTAAATTCAGGAGAATGGTCAGAATTTTTCTCAGCAGACATTCATTGGATTTCATTCTTATATACCAATAATTATTATTATTTCATCATATATATATATATATATATATATATATATATATACACAGTATATATATATGTATATATATATATATATATATATATATATATATATATATATATATATATATATATATATATATATATATATATATGTATATATATATATGTATATATATATGTATATATATATATATATATATATATATATATATATATATATATATATATATATATATATATATATATATATATATATATCTTGAATAAACTTTGTGAGATAATTTTGTAGAAGCCAAATTTGTGTCCTGCCTTGCAATTCCCACGTGATGCAAGTTGATGGGTAAATTTTAATTTATGAGCCTATTTTTTCTTTAGTTAAATCATTACAAATCCTTCATTATTTCTAATGTTCCATAAAATAAATTAGTCAGAAATGTAAAGAATATTATGAATAGAAACTTTCATTCATCGTAGATCTACAAAAAATAAGACAAAATTGAACGATTTTGTAAATCGAAACATTGTGAAGGAGGCCCCAATCACACCTGGCCATTTCAGATAAGCAAATCCCCACCCAATCAGCACAGAATCCGGGGCTAATCCTACACTGAACGCACGCCAGCAAAACAAGTAAATCCTTTTTGGCAAGAATCCATTAATGGAATCTAACTTTAATGGATTTGTTAAGGAATACGAGAGAGGGACTCGAATTCTTCTTCTCTCCTTTCCGTTAGAATCTGGTGGGCATTATTGGTTCCCCGGAGTCGTGGGATGTCACACATTGATTATTCCAGAGTTTTCTTCTTCTTTATTTTATCTGTGGCGATTTATTTATTGCCTGTCGTTATTGCTTGCCATTAGGCGGCTTCTGGAACGCAATTAGTGGGGTTCTGTCTTAAATTGTGGATGTTGGCTACTGATGGTTTGACTCATGAGTCTAAAGTAGCGGGCGCGGGTATTTAAAGAACACACACATATATTATATATATATATATATATATATATATATATATATATATATATATATATATATATATATATATATATATATATATAAACAGTGCTCGCTATCGCCCGCATTTGCTAGTTCCCATATCCATACCGTACCCATACCCATACCCATATCTGTATCATAACCATATCCGTCCATACCCATGCCCATATCCGTACCATACCCATATCTGTACCATATCCATACCCATACCCATATCTGTACCATACCCATACTTATACCCATACTCATATCTGTACCATACCCGTATCTGTACCATACCCATACTTATACCCATGCCCGTATCTGTACCATACCCATACCCATATTTGTACCATATCCATACCTATACCCGTATCCCTACCATACCCATACTTATACCCATACCCATATCTGTACAATATCCATACCCATACCCATATCTGTACCCTACCCACACCTCTACCATACCCATATCTGTACCATATCCAACCCATACCCATGGGAAAAGGGAGGGGGAAGGGAAGGGTTAAGGGGAAGGGATAAGGGAGGGAAGGGTTAAGGGGGAGGGGGACGATGGATGGAGAAGGAGAGGTGGGAGGGGATTATCGTGTTTCCATGAGGGAGTTGAGGTGGTAGGGGAGGGGGTGTGTTAAGGGGCCACCCTGCTTAAACTAGTTTTTGGGGTAGGGGTGGGAGGAATGGGGACACACACGCAGAAATAAAGTCAAGGAAATTAATATTATAGATATACTGTATATATTTTTTCATGGCCACAGTGACTTTTTAACTTTCATATTTATTTAAGATAATAATTCGGTCTAGACCTATTACTAGTACTATTAAACATATAAGTATCTTATTCACTTAACGTGAAAATTATTTCCATACAAGATTTTTAAATCATAAAAACAAACGTTTTGGGTGAAAAACATTTTACTAAATAAAAATATTTCCATACAAGATATATAAATCACAAAACAATACAAAAGTTTTGGATGAAAAACATTACTAAATAAGGTCGAAGAACAGACTTAATGAATGTTAAAGTATAAGACATTCTTGATTCTCATTGACTAAAAACTGAAGTATTGTAGTCTTCATTGAAAGACTGTAGACTTTGTTGAAACACTGTAGATTTTATTTAAATACTTTAGACTTTATTTAAATACTTTAGATCCCGCCATACTAAGAGAGAAGAAGGAAAGCGTTCCCTCTTCCGAGAGTGAGAGCAGAAACGGCTCCTCTCCAAGGTGAGAGAGAAAACTTGACTGAGACCATTCCGTTATTTTATCCGGGCAGGAGAAAAGGAAAGATTTAGCCTAATTTATTTCAAGGATCAATTTAAACTTACACCCTTTCTGTTCAGTCCTACGAATCCTTCGGACGAAGACTTTGGAAATGCAGTTTTACAATTATGAAAGACTTTGGAAAACGTAGACTTAAAGGCGCCGCATTTGTAAGGTTTAATCATTATATATCATCTCTTCTGTAGGCCTAACATAAACTTTATGACTTTGGTTACATCTATTAGAGTCCAGCGTTCTTTGCAGTTAAGCCCCGCCCACTGCTTACGTCATGACCATCCCTTAGAGCTAATTGGCTGGCAATGGTTTCGAAAAGTTGGTTAATCTGTGGTTCTCTTCATGTTCATCAATATTGCAATGGTTGTTACCGAATTAAATTACGTTCTGCAGATTATCAAAAGGAAACGTTTTATTATCCCGTGAAATAAAATCGTAATACGCATCTCAATAAAGGTGGTTATAAAAAAAAAGGAAGATATGAACGAAGTCAGGAGTGTTCCGCGATGCTTTACAGCGTTGTGTTTCGTAAAGGAGGTTCACCTGAACACGGAGGTGACGCAGGGAATGTCTGCGTTCGAATCGGTGCACTTGAATCACTGGACAATGATAATTACCGTCTGCTATTGTCAAGCGTGTTCACCATTCTAAACTTAAACACAAAGACTTTCTCAGACCTATGCAGACTGATATTTCATATTGATTTCAGGAAATTTTACGACATTTTAACAGTCATAAAATCGATTTCACTGCACTCGTTTACACATTCGGAGGGATGACGTGACGCAGGGAATGTCTGCGTTCGAATCGGTGCACATGAATCACTGGACAATGATAATTACCGTCTGCTATTGTCAAGTGTGTTCACCATTCTAAACTTAAACACAAGGACTTTCTCAGACCTATGTAGACTGATATTTCGTATTGATTTCAGGAAATTTTACGACATTTTAACAGTCATAAAATCGATTTCACTGCACTCGTTTACACATTCGGAGGGATGACGAGCAGTGATTGCACTCTACAAAACCTGTATATGACTATGTTTAACTTAAAGTTTTACAGTATAATAGGCTGTACGAGTAACATTGGATATAATTTGCTGAGAATTTTCTTAAGGATGTTATCTTCTTTCGAAATAACAGGGTCATAAAAATGGACGTAGACCTATAATGTCCTATGTCTTTTTGTCGGTTTACGCAGCTTATGGCGTTTGGATTATAGGCCTATCTTATACTCAGTCGTTTTATTGTGGTTAAGCTTATTTTTTTTTTTTTGGTGCTTGTAATTTTGTGTCTTCGAAAACTTTTCATATGGTGACCTACAACTGCAGAATAAACATAGACCCATTCATAAAATACTGGCGTAAAGAATTATCTGCCTACTCTTGTCAATTGAAATTTAGTGATTTGTTTTAATTGAAAGTAACCGAGATCTTTATGAATATAGTCTACGCTATAATGTTCTCCTAACAACAGAGAGAGAGAGAGAGAGAGAGAGAGAGAGAGAGAGAGAGAGAATATATCTACTGGCTCATGTATCCTTTTGTCCAACAGGGTAACCTATAAGAATGCCCCCAAAAGCAAATGAACATCATGGGCTACTCGCAGACTGGTTTGGGTCCTCTCATACATAACTTTTCCAGCTATCATTTATTTGTTTATTTCGTCACGTATCTTATGGTGCCTTCCTACCATAGCCTTCATTTTCGTAGAAATGCTGCAGTAGCCTTATATTCACTATCACAGTAATATAATTTGTTATCCCTTTTGTAAATATATTTTCAATATATTTCATTGAGAGCAGTTTGATAGTTGTGTGTAAGGCTGAGACAGTCCTATGTTTGATGTGGTGTGTCATTGGCTACGTGCCTATAAGTTTTACTTTTATTGTCTGTGGTTATAAGTGGCGTTACAATTACTATGGCCATCCACGCATGTCTGTGCATGTGCACTTGCTTATACGTGTAAATTCCACTTTATATTATGCATTATATATAGTGGAGTTGAAACTACATTAATTAAAAGTGACTCTATTTCCAACAGATACGGGAAGAAAAGTATTTGCGATAAGAAATTGACGTGTAGGCCCCATGTCCTGTCATGTTCTCAAAATATAAGAATTTAATGTGTGTTCCTATGACCTGTCATTGCCTCAGTATATAAGAAATTGACGTGTAGGTCTACGACCTGTCATTGCATCAAAATATAAGAATTTGATGTGTGGTCCTATGACCTGTCATTGCCTCAATAAATAAGAAATTGACGTGTAGGTCTGCGACCTGTCATGTTCTCAAAATATAAGAATTTAATGTGTGGTTCTATGACCTGTCATTGCCTCAGTATATAAGAAATTGACGTGTAGGTCTGCGACCTGTCATGTTCTCAAAATATAAGAATTTAATGTGTGGTCCTCTGACCTGTCATTGAATCAGTATATAAAATTGACGTGTAGGTCTACGACCTGTCATGTTCTCAAAATATAAGAATTTAATGTGTGGTCCTATGACCTGTCATTGCCTCAGTATATAAGAAATTGACGTGTAGGTCTGCGACCTGTCATGTTCTCAAAATATAAGAATTTAATGTGTGGTCCTGTGACCTGTCATTGCCTCAGTATATAAGAAATTGACGTGTAGGTCTACGACCTGTCATTGCATCAAAATATAAGAATTTATGTGTAGTCCTATGACCTGTCATTGCTTCAATATATAAGAAATTGACGTGTAGGTCTGCGACCTGTCATGTTCTCAAAATATAAGAATTTAATGTGTGGTCCTATGACCTGTCATTGCCTCAAAATATAAGAAATGGACGTATAGGCCTAATCTCTCAATGATATTACCATTTGACATGGCTGCATAAGTCTATACTTCATTTCAATTAATGTAGCTGTGGGATCGCTTATGTAGGCCAACACCAATTAAAAAAAAAAAAAAAAAGGTGCTTCTGTATTTAGGCTCCGCATGACAGATTAAAAAAGATGCACAGACTAAATGATCCAAGATCTTACTAATGCTATATATATATATATATATATATATATATATATATATATATATATATATATATATATATATATATATATATATATATATCTTAATATATCTTTTATCGGAGATATCAATTGCATTCTTCACAACTCCGGGAACTCAAATCTGTGTTGTCATCTTTCATGAACGACGCTCAGCATGACCGAACGGAGTCAAATCCGTTCTGGTAATCATTTGGACTGCTAACTAGTTTGACGTCATTCACCCCTCGACAGCTAACCAATCACTGGCGTGCAGTGGGCGGGGCTTGGCTGCAAAGAGCGGTGGACTCTGCTATAATAAAACTACTGTTTCATCTCGACGTTAAGTACTGAGTTAAACACGAAAAAGGTAATATAGAGAGAATTATAGAAATTGCAACATAGGCCTAACGTTAAATATGACTTGAGTCGCGTCTAATAAAAGTGCTGTTTCATCATCTGTCGACGTTAAATACTGAGTTAAACGCGAAAGTTAATATAGAGAGAATTATAGAAATTGCAACATAGGCCTAACGTTAAATATATGACTTGAGTTGCGTCTAATAAAACTACTGTTTCATCCTGACGTTAAGTACTGAGTTAAACACGAAAGTTAATATAGAGAGAATTATAGAAATTGCAACATAGGCCTAACGTTAAATATTTGACTTGAGTTGCGTCTAATAAAACTGCTGTTTCATCTCGACGGTAAGTACTGAGTTAAACGCGAAAGTTAATATAGAGAGAATTATAGAAATTGCAACATTGGCCTAACGTTAAATATTTGACTTGAGTTAGTCTAATAAAACTGCTGTTTCATGTCGACGTTAAGTACTGAGTTAAACACGAAAGTTAATATATAGAGAATTATAGAAATTGCAACATAGGCCTAACGTTAAAATATATGACGTGGGTTGCGTCTAATAAAACTGCTGTTTCATCTCGACGTTAATTTAGAGAATTTAGAGAGAATGATAGAAATTGCAACATAGGCCTAACGTTAAATATATGACTTTGGTTGCGTCTAATAAAACTACTGTTTCATCCTGACGTTAAGTACTGAGTTAAAACACGAAAGTTAGTATAGAGAGAATTATAGAAATTGCAACATAGGCCTAGCGTTAAATATTTGACTTGAGTTGCGTCTAATAACACTGCTGGTTTCATGTCGACGTTAAGTACTGAGTTAAACACGAAAGTTAATATATAGAGAATTACAGAAATCGCAATTCATTTTAAAGAAATAATGGATTCGTGTCCAGTAATGCAAGTATTAATCAGGTTAGCCTGACAAGTATATAGGATTTAGACTCGGCTTGACAGCTGGTTCATGGCTAGAGCTGACATGTACAGTTTAGGAGTTCGTCAAAATCCATAAAAATTAGAGTAATTACGTGCACAGTTGTATGTTACCTGCTGATTCGTTCTTTATTGTTATATATTTATTCTGTCATAAGTTCGCACCATACCCAGGCTACCAGTGAAGCCAGAATAATGCAGTTCAATCAACTATGTCATGTTGAAAGCATAGCGGGAGAGTGGAGTACGTGAAATGTGGCGTTGAAGTACCGTAGACTTTGTCAGCCACATTGGAATAAATATGTCTAGTGACGAGAATCATAGATTCTGTTTTGATGTAAAACAAGATGAAGAATTTAGATACCTCTCTGTTTTCGAGTACATTCTAAACTCATATTTATGCTGTGAGTCTTAGTCTGCATATATTAGAGGAGTCATCCTTCTCTCCATTACTCTTAATGATTACAACTCAAGTTTTGTGTTCTGAAAATATTATTCAGACTTGTAGTTTTGCATTTAAAGCCCTCAAATATGAAGCTACATGAATAATAATAATAATAATAATAATAATAATAATAATAATAATAATAATAATAATAATAATAATAATAATAATAATTATTATTATTATTATTATTATTATTATTATTATTATTATTATTATTATTATTATTATTATAATAATAAACTGTCAGTACCGAACCCAGAGACCTTTCCAGCGAAAGAGAAGGGGATTGCCAGTAATCTCATTATCAGCTTAACCTTCCCCGTGAACTAAAAAATGGATATTTGGTAATATACATTAACATACAAGTGTTGGCATTTATAATGAACAGGATAATGACAATCTTTTAAACAGGGTTAATGAACGTGAAACCACAGGCATGTGAAAAATATGACTTGCTCTCATTAATGCTTAAGAATTTCATTGTGATTTTTATTATTTATTTTTAATAATGAAGAGAGACGTAATTTATTAATGCTTAAGAAATTTCATTTTTATTTTTATTTTTAGTTTTCAATGATGAAAAGATACGGATAATTTACTTTGACTCGCTTAGAAAAATTTGTATGAAGAAGCCTCCAGGTAATTTAGGCGTCACAATATTTACGGTCAGAGCCTTCCAGTGCTCCTTGGAGCGTGAACGTTAAATATTTTTCCATTATAAAGATTATAAGCGCTAACTCCAACTCTGCAATTTTGGAGGTTTGCAAAATAGGCGATGAAGATTTTGGGGAGAGTAGGCGTTTCCTGTTACATCAAAACAAATTAGAAAAATTAAAAATGAACTAAATTTTCGTACCCAGAGAGAGAGAGAGAGAGAGAGAGAGAGAGAGAGAGAGAGAGAGAGAGAGGTCCTAGGTTTACTGAAGTTATAATATATATATATATATATATATATATATATATATATATATATATATATATATATATATATATATATATATATATATATATATATATATATATATATATATATATATATATATATAATATATATATATATATAAACTTGTAACTTGGGATGAGTTTGCAAGCCCCATAACCTCTGCGTCAGCTAGAAAAAGTAAAACGAATCTCAGTATAACGTTTTTAACCTATTAAATCATTCTTTAGTCTCGATGTGAGCAAAACTATTTTGACATCTTCTTAAGTCTCTCTCTCTCTCTCTCTCTCTCTCTCTCTCTCTCTCTCTCTCTCTCTCTCTCTCTCTCTCTCTCTCTCTGCTGTTTAAGATGAGTTTCCTTGTGGCTGTAATTCTAATTAAAATACTGATGATGACTACAGAAGAATCTGTATATGTATATGTATATATATATATATATATATATATATATATATATATATATATGTGTGTGTGTGTGTGTGTGTATGTATGTATGTATATATATTATGTATGTCTGTGCGTGCAAAATTAAATGCAAGAATGATGAAATTTCCTCTTAACTAGGCTACTATTCTCACATTCCTTAAGATACAACAACAAATTAGTCCAGCAATCACTGTCAAAAGCCAAATCGCAGTGACAGTCCTTTCTTGACCTCCACGTGACTGCCTTGTCTAAGACAATATTCACATCAGAAAGAGGAAACACGAAGCTCCTGATGTGTGACACATAATGATGAGGAATTATGAGATTCTTCAGCTACGGTTCATGACTGAGACTCGGCTTAGAGTACCTGGAAAGCTGTGAGGACCCCAGAATTTAGAAGTTGTGGCTCCCAGTTATCGGAGCACTCAGCCCGAATGGAGAGCAATAGTGTCTGAATCATTTTCCGGTCGCTGTTTTGTAATTGGTATGCGTGAAAATGAGAGCAAATGAAGAAGGACAGAAAAGCCAGACGAATGAATAGACATTTTCTCAAAGGTCTTCCATTGTCTCTCCTTCTGGCGTGAAAGGGGAAAAATTTAGCAGTAATAAGATAATGGACTGGAACTGAATGAAATGCGTTCTGTGCAACTCTGGAAATATGGGAAGATAAACAAGAACTTTAGATTTGGACTGTCACTGCATATAATGACAGGGTTAATGACTCTCTCTCTCTCTCTCTCTCTCTCTCTCTCTCTCTCTCTCTCTCTCTCTGCAACTCTCTGGAAATATGGGAAGACAAAAAGAACTTTGGATTTGGACTGTCACTTGGGTTCGCCTCTTGCTTCTTACAACAAGCAATCCAGCTGTTCTCTCTCTCTCTCTCTCTCTCTCTCTCTCTCTCTCTCTCTCTCTCTCTCTCTCTCTCTCTCTCTCTCATGATCCTTGCGCATTTAATTGCACCTCAAAAATCTCTCAGCGGGTTCATTTGAGACCAAATCGAGTCATCTATCAGATGCTAATGCTCCATCTGAGCAAGCAGTGAGAATAACGTCAAGAGCAAATGGTCAAAGGAGGAATCAGAGTTCCCTTCTTCAGTGTGGAAATTAATTGCCGCCAAATTATTCGGATTGCAAGCTAGTGTTAATAAGCAACGCCTTGCATACATTCGCTTGCACTTATTTTAATAATTGCTTATAAATGAACCTTTATGGATCTTTGGTTATTTATTAATTTTTACTTACATTTGCATTCAAAATGCAAGCGATAACTTATATGCAAAACTTTATCAGTGAAGTCGTGCATTAGGGAGAATTTATGATGAGAAACCTCTCAGTAAAAATTCACTGTATGCGATTGTATCTTTGCATTTTTGTTCAAACAACAGATACTCATTATTTTCCACGGTACTTGTCACTCAGCTGTCAACAGTGAATTGTTTAGAATATCTATTGGTAAAACAAGTAATACTGTTTGTTAGCTGAGTAAGCTAAACCTGAAAGAAGGATTTCGACAGAATATGCTCAGCTAATTGGCCCCTCTAGTACCATGCAACTGGAACTACTCATAAACAGTGGGAATTTGTTTGAGAGTTAATGGTTGTGTTATCAAATACATATACACAAACAGTTAGCTGTTTTGAATTTAATTGGTCCTCTTGGGATGGGTCAAGGTAAAACACGCGACAAGTGTCTGATGGAATAACAAAATATGACATAGACCTCTGAGGTGTCATACGCAATCCAGTCTCAAAGTCATTAAGACCTCTGAGATGTCACACGCAATCCAGTCTCGAAGTCATTAAAACCTCTGAGGTGTCATACACAATCCAGTCTCGAAGTCATTAAGACCTCTGAGGTGCCATATGCAATCCAATCTCGAAGTCATTAAGACCTCTGAGGTGTCATACACAATCCAGTCTCGAAGTCATTAAGACCTCTGAGGTGTCATACGCAATCCAGTCTCGAAGTCATTAAGACCTCTGAGATGTCACACGCAATCCAGTCTCGAAGTCATTAAAACCTCTGAGGTGTCGTACGCAATCCAGTCTCGAAGTCATTAAGACCTCTGAGGTGCCATATGCAATCCAATCTCGAAGTCATTAAGACCTCTGAGGTGTCATACGCAATCCAGTCTCGAAGTCATTAAGACCTCTGAGGTGTCATACCTAATCCAGTCTCGAAGTCATTAAGACCTCTGAGATGTCACACGCAATCCAGTCTCGAAGTCATTAAAACCTCTGAGGTGTCGTACAATCCAGGTGTCTGAGGTGCCGCAATCCAGTCTCGAAGTCATTAAGACCTCTGAGGTGTCATACGCAATCCATGCAATCAATCTCGAAGTCATTAAGACCTCTGAGGTGTCATACGCAATCCAGTCTCGAAGTCATTAAAACCTCTGAGGTGTCATACGCAATCCAGTCTCGAAGTCATTAAGACCTCTGAGGTGTCATACGCAATCCAATCTCGAAGTCATTAAAACCTGTGAGGTGTCATATGCAATCCAGTCTCGAAGTCACCCGTAATGCCATGACCAGGATTTTCTGCGATCTTCAGTTCGTCATTTTGACATTTTGTTTCAGTGGTGGACTTCTGGCCTCCTGCAGATTACCTTTTTAACACTTTGGATGACTTATGACGCTCTGAGGCGTCACTTATGACGCTCTGAGGCGTCATTCAAAATCCCTTCCTGAAGTCAGTCACCATGCGCGGAGACGCCATTCTGAAATCAGCTTACAGTAAGTCATTGAACATTTATGACTTGAAACTTCTGAATGATGTTGATTGGATGAGCCTAAGCTTCACTCAGGATGTTCTGGGAAGAGCTGATGACAAGCCCATGTCCCAACAAGAAAGGAAAAAAGGTTCAGCTGTGAACCTCGCTCTTTCCTGATACACCCCACAAGTGATCTCTTCTCTTTTGGCTAAAGCTCCGAAACAGCTGTCGTGAGGAGAACCGTACATGTAGGGAGAAGAACTTGGTATAATTTTTAATAGAAAGTGGCAGATGAGAATCGAAAAGCGAGAGCGATGATAATACTAAGATTCCTTTAAGAAACTTATTGGCACCATTAATGCTATTGTCTTCTTTATATATATATATATATATATATATATATATATATATATATATATATATATATATATATATTATATATATATATAAAAATACAATATATATATATATATATATATATATATATATATATATATATATATATATATATATATAAATATAGATAGATAGATAGGAAAGATAAACAGATAGATGTACTTGACAAAGAGTTGATTAAAAAAAGAAATTACTCACAACTGCATTTTTGCAAGACTAAAATTTAAACAAATGAAAACTTTCAAATTTTCCACCTGACGTTATTCGAAGTGAAGAAGAAATTCTGTCCACAGATTCAAGCCTGACAAATGGTTGTACATAATGAATAATGAACATTGTAAGATGAATAATCCCTGCATGAAATAAGGCATAGCTTCTGATTAATGGTGGCCTTATGGTGAATGAGAAATGAAGGAAAAAATCATTAATTCGTCTGTTCATTTCGCCTGATTTCTTTCTCCTAATCGTTCTGTGGTCGCTTTTGAACGACACGCAGATGAAGCATCTTTGCCTCTGAGAGAGAGAGAGAGAGAGAGAGAGAGAGAGAGAGAGAGATGAGATCAGGAGGAGGGAAATGGTGTAAAAGAACGCGATAAATAGTTGCGATAAACCTTGTTCCTTTCTAAGTGAATCTCTTCTGGCCGTTTTCTTTATTATCCTATTATATTTTATTTCATTTTATTTCATTTTTGCATTCACGTATGATAATAATAATAATAATAATAATAATAATAATAATAATAATAATAATAATAATAATAATAATAATAATAATAATAAATAACGCATTACAAGTACTGTAAGGTTGCAGATTTAAACAAGACTAAATTACAGGCACGTACTCTATCATTTTTACCCTAATAACAATCATAGGCAAGAAATCAGTGAATTAATCAAGTAAAAGGTTATATATATATATATATATATATATATATATATATATATATATATATATATATATATATATATATATATATATATATATATTATATATATATATTATATTTGTATATGAGTTTGTATTTGTTTATGTGCATGAATATATGTATGTATTTATACATGCATCCATTTTGTTCATTATTTTAATCTAGGCAGCTAAGACCATGCTGCTAATTTTTCGTAAATTCCATCATTAATTGTTAATCTAACGACCGGATTTAAAACCTCCCGTGAGATTTATTGCAATAAATCCTGACTGATCTGAACAAGAAACTCAGTGAGCATTCTGTGAGTGTTTTCCCAAACCACTGAAACGTGAATCTCACAGAATCAACGAAGTCTTGTGGATTCTTCGCAAACTGAGAATCTCATGTGGTCAACCTTACAAGAGCCTCAATGTTCTGCTTGGAATATTCCCACTGTGGAGGTTGGAATACTTCCATTCCCATTAGAGAAATGTGTGACGATTTGCATTCGCATAAACGCAGAGAGAGAGAGAGAGAGAGAGAGAGAGAGAGAGAGAGAGAGAGAGAGAGAGAGAGAGAATTGAACTTCCGTGCAGTAACCATCAGGGGATAATGATTTGTCTTATTAATTCATAAATGCTTTACTCTTTTCGATTTGTTGTGAAGTTTGACAAATGGATTTCATAAAATATTTTTCTTATATTTCTTCATTTAGATGTTTCCTCCTTACTACCACCGTTAATGTAACAAATGATTTAGAAAAATAGTTTATTTTACCACTTCCTTTTTAGTTTTCTGTAAAGAAAATTATTGTGCCGGCATTTTTGTTCTGGACTATCCCATTTTTTCTGTCCGCCCTCAGATCTTAAAAACTACTGAGGTTAGAGGGTCTGCAAATCGGTATGTTGATTATCCACCCTCCAGTCATCAAACATACCAAATTGCAGCCCTCTAGCCCCAGTAGTTTTTTTTTTATTTTATTTATGGTTAAAGTTAGCCATAATCGTGTTTCTGGCAACGATATAAGACAGGCCACCGCCGGGCCGCGGTTAAAGTTTCTTGGACCGCGGCTCATACAGCATTATACCGCGACCACCGGAAGATAGATCTATTTTCAGTGGCTTTGATTATACGATGTACAGAAAACTCGATTGCGCCAAAGAAACTTAGGCGCATTTTTTACTTGTTTTATTTTTGTTTTAAGAACTTTGTTGATAATTAAAGTTCCTGGATACATTAACAACTTAAGAATGTTGTGGATAATATATATAATTTCCTCCATTAATCCTGCTAGGCCCGAGTTCGAGTCTCCGACCGGCCAGTGAAGAATTAGAGGAATTTATTTCTGGTGATAGAAATTCATTTCTCGGTATAATGTGGTTCGGATTCCACAATAAGCTGTAGGTCCTGTTGCTAGGTAACCAATTGGTTCTTAGCCACGTAAAATAAGTCTAATCTAGGAGAGCTGTTAATCAGGTCAGTGGTCTGGTTGAACTAAGGTATACTTATCTTACCCTCCATTAGTCACAAAAACAAAGGTCTCAAATTAAAGGCGTCAAAATAAAATATTTGTGAAGGTTTAGCCAGTATCCAAATTTCTTCTAACTCTCAAAACAAATGTCTAGAAGTATATTAGAATTTGACAGACATTGAAAACAAATGATACATTAACTACGCGGACGGAAGCCAGTTTTTAGAAGACATCATAATATATTTCTTTAGGTTTGGTCAGTTAAAACATTTCTTGATTCTCAGGAAAATGTCTGGAAACATTCCGACTGACGCAAAAAAAAAAAAAGTTATAAAACGATGTTGCATAAAATTTTCCTCGACATTCTAACTTTTTTACTGAGTAGATTTATTTTCGCTCGTCCACCTCCTCTTTTATTTATTTTTTTTTATTTGAATTTAAGCATTTTCTGCTTTTTTATTTTCTATGTAAAAATAAAAAATACTTTTGTAACGCGTCGTTTCAGTAGACGTGTCAGTTCATTTTATGTATTTTTTTTAATTACACTGAATTTCGCAAAAAATTCATGACTAAATTTCAATTCTGTTTTTTCCTTTTATTTTAATTTTTGTTTATTGTATAATTTTCCAGTTTTTCTTATTTTCTATATAAAAATAAAATTCCTTTTGTAACGCGGTTTGTTTCGGTAAGTGTGGATTTCGCTCCAAATCTATGACTAAACTTCAGTATCTGAACAACATGAATATCATTTCCTCTCATCAAGTTCTGAAATCGACTTCTGATTTATTACTTTCATTTTATCTGTCTCCGCTGCTATGAAATTCGAATCAAATAATGCACAGAAAATAATACCATAAAATCAGTATGGCTGACAGAGTTTGAGTCGTTCCATGACCAGTTATATTCATGAAACAGACAGGATTTAAACCATATTTTGTCAGATATTTCTGGTATAATGTTTTAATTAAGTGGAATATTGTTGTCAGTGGAACAGTAATTCTCCTGAAAACTGTTTTATTGCAAGAGAAAAAATCAATATCTCCCGTCACATGTAAACTGGGCTGCATTACGTAATGTAGATAAATCAATTTTTAATGTAATTTAAAGTAATTGTTTTTATTTAGGAAGGTTTGTGCCATGAGGTGTATATTGCCTTAGAGCTTCTAAATTCAAATGAAATCAAATTCATACTGAAAAATAATGAAAGAGATTAAGAAGAATGAGTAAATTTCATCAGAGTGAAATATATGAATAAAATTTTGTATTCTAATCCTTCCTTATTGTTTATAAAGAAGGTTACATAATTGTTTATAAATATTCTCTAAATAATATGAACTTTCAAGCTGCCTTATCAGTCGAAAAAGTTACCTAAAAGTTTGAAAATATTCTTAAAATATTATTAGCATCAAAAAATAATAATAATAATAATAATAAACACTGAAAATCACTTAAAATCTCTATGACCATAAACACGGAAGATGCTTATGTAAATTATCTCTAAATTATTTATTCCTTTTTTTTTTTAAACCTTTTCCAACAAAATGCGGTTAGTGGTGTTTATGAGGCTCCGAGGGGGCTTGTGAAATACCCGGACGCTGCCTCTTAACTCTGGTTTCCAGAGAGGGTTTAGCACGCATAATCATGTGCTTGCATATTCATGAATATTTAATCTTTGCAAACGTGAGAGTAACGGTGGGAGGTATTTACCTTTTTCCCATGTATGTATGTACAGTATGTATGTATATATATATATAATAGATATATATATATATATATATATATATATATATATATATATATATATATATATATATATATATATATATATATATATACTACTAAAAAGTACATTACCGGAGTTCCATGTCCACAGGATATGAAACCGACGACCGGGTTTTGAAGGAAATAACAAAAATATGGAATTGCTCCAGTTAAAGACAATGACACCGTTAAATTTATTATATTTCACCAGAGCAGAAGACTCTTAAATAGCCTCACCATGACAAATAATCGAATGACATGAATCGTCTTCATTCAATCGACCGTGGTTTCCCAATAAACACATCCAATCGGTGACTGCGCCCAGAGTTTGGCAATATTTCAATTGTGTTGGGATGGCCAGCCAACTGCGTTTTCTCGAATGTGGACACACACACTTCTAGTGCAAGGCCCCAGCTTGACAAGGATGTCCTGGTGAACAACGCCATTATAACAGATATATTTCTCGTGGGGTTTGCTTAAAACAAGAAAACCGCCTTCAAGACTTTGAATAGTCCATCGGCCGTTATTGCATATTTACAAGCTATTGATAAAAAACCGTTATGCGAATAAATGAATGTGCAGATTGTTGATGTAAACCACGTAATTCCCTTGGTTTTCGTCTGCATTCAATCGACCGATGCAAGAAGCTTTTCGGAACAATGATAATTAGTTTTCATTTCTTTTTAGTTTTAATAATATATCCTATATATGCCCTTTATTGTTTGGCTTTGATTACCAGTCGTGTATATTTAACTAGCAATTGAACTAGTTCCTCGAGTTCGATGTGTCCGAGCCGGCCAGTGAAGAGTTAGAGGACTTTATTTCTGGTGACAGAAATTCATTTCTCGGTATAATGTGGTTTCGGATTCCACAATAAGCTTAGGTCCCGAAGCTAGGTAACCAATTGGTTCTTAGCCACGTAAAATAAGTCTAATCCTTCGGACCAGCCCTAGGAGAGCTGTTAATCAGCTCAGTGGTCTGGTAAAACTAAGGTATACTTAACTTTTTAAATTGTATGTATAAGTACGTATGTATGTGTGTATACATGTGTTATAATTTTATCGAAGAAATCTAAACATTTTCTCGAAAGTATTTTAATAATATAATTATGTCCTTTATCCGATTTTCATGTGAAAAATTTACGCACATAACCAGAAAAAAAAACATTACCGTATCTCAGTACCATTTTACCGACGTCAGTGTTCGCTGAATAATATCTGTCTTGTAAAGGATTGCATTTATCGTGTTCTTGACAAACACTATGTAAATTCTTATATTTCAGAAGAATATACAATCGTAGAACCGCACAGAGGAGATATGTCAGGAATTTAGAATGGCAAATGAAAACATGAAATGGGTCTGAATTGACGAAATTCGAACAACTATTTAATAAACAAATAGGGTCAGGTGCAGTGCATTGCTACCCTAAAAAAGTTCTCCGTGAATCTTAACATTTTACTTACATTCTTATTTATTTATTTATTTATTTTTGTTAATTTATGTTTTTTTTAATAACTGATCTCCTCTTTGTATTTCCTATTATCTTCTGTTACTTCTTTCGAATAGACACCAAATTCTTTGGAAGCTTGAATTTCAAGTCAGTGGCCCCTTTGGTGGGCTTGTTCCATATGAATAGGGTTCATCTTCAGAATAATAATAATAATAATAATAATAATAATAATAATAATAATAATAATAATAATAATAATAATAATAATAATAATAATAATAATTTTATAAACATTTGCAGACTTACCAAGAGGGTCATTACTACCTGAAAATAGAGTGCATTTATATACCCTTATAGAAGTTACCTTATAATAAGAGAACTTTACAGTCATTCCTCCGGGGATGCTATAGACACAAAATTCATAAACTATATCCCAGCTAACTATAATTTTCAGCCGTCAGTCCTAAAGCAAGTCCAAAGGTATTAATAATTTTTCACAAATATTTACTGTCGTCTTTCGTTCTGGCGCACTCAAATTACATCCGAGTCAACTCAAGCGCTTGAGTCCAAGTGGCTTTTGCGAGTCGAGGTTGGGTGATGTGATATTTCTTCTTGGAACTTTTCTCTCTCGTTACCTTAATGTTTCAACGCTCTCAAAAGGACGTAGTTTACGAAAGTAGTGTGGCACAAAATGTTCGGGGAATTTTTAATCTGTTCTTTTCTTTCTTTACTCCAAGTTGGGGATTGAAAATGTTGTGTGAGATGATCTTAGTTTTATATGCAGCATATATATATATATATATATATATATATATATATATATATATATATATATATATATATATATATATATATATATATATATATATATTTATCACATGCACAATTGTTCTGTGCATTAGTAGAATACTAAAAGGACCTCATTCAAACTGGATGGTATCTAATATAGTATTTATTCAGAAAAAGTTACTTTTTCTGAATAAATACTCCATAAATTGATAATGGAGTATTCAACTGGAAATGAGGCCCTTGGGTAATTATTTGAATATTATTTATATTATATATATATATATATATATATATATATATATATATATATATATATATATATATATATATCGAGAGAGAGAGAGAGAGAGAGAGAGAGAGAGAGAGAGAGAGAGAGAGAATTCCTTCCTATGACAGTAATAAGAGACACAGAATGTATACTCTCTCTCTCTCTCTCTCTCTCTCTCTCTCTCTCTCTCTCTCTCTCTCTCTCCCAGGATCTTCGCTTATCCCATTCCCAAATTAGGGGTCATTAATCTCTCAGTGCCTGTATTAGGACCTAAACTGAGCTACCCATCTAATGCTTATGTGCCAGAGATGACCTTCAGAGTAGTGTGTGAAAATAAAGTCAAATAAAAAGCATCAATTCCTTAGAGGACTCAAAGGAAGCAGAGTTGTGTATTTGATTATATTAATTCATAGTTTTTGTATTAGAGCCTCGATGGCCAAGTTGGTTAGAGCAGCAGCCTCGGACTTCTTAGGGATCTGTGGCGCGGGTTCAAATCCGCAGCCGCCGATCAGAGAGGCGGACACTTTGCTATCCGTGTAGACACCCCGGGATTATGTATGTAATCAGCGGATAGGTTTGCTTACAAAAGCAAATGGGTGTTACAGACTAATGCACACACAAACAAAGCCACTCCAACAACTTCTAAAAAAAACATAACAGACGCCTCACACGTCTCGACTGTCGACCTAACCGCGCAACGTCTCCTCGCTGCTGGGAGAAAGGGCGCTGGTGACTGGTACAATACATGTACATATGCTACCGGGGTCTAAGCGATGACAGGCAGGGCAGCCGGTCGAGACTACAAAGTCTACCCCAAAGCCAAATCAAAGTCCTTCCAAAAGAAGGCATCGTGCTTACCCCATACAAATGGGAAAAAGCGCGTTAAAAGAAGAAGAAATTGTTTTTGTATTACTCAGAATGTAAAGTATTGTGAATGTATTAAAGTTTACCTGGCTAAATCATAAACAACATAAAAAACGCATGTTGGCATCTTATCGTAAATTTGTCGCAAACATGTTGAAAACATGTCAGTGACCGTATGAGGCAACTTATATACATGTCACAAACATGTCCAAAACATGTCAATGGCTGTAAGTAGCACCTTACTGTGAA
>NC_089755.1:16519873-16524873 GCF_040412425.1 Macrobrachium rosenbergii
CACTGTATCACAGCCTGTGAACGCATGGAAGAAGAGCATGCCATTCACCTTCTCCTGGCCCAGAGAGTTGCACAGGTCATGCACAGCAATCCAGCGCAGGCTCTGGCCTTGGCCAAATGCCACCATAGCTTCTCTAGCCCTAGATTGTGGAGAGTGGAGAAAGCACTGACTGCAACGACAAGAACATCTGTGTCATTTGCTTTAACCGTGATGGTCTTGGCTCCATGTTCTGTGGCATATTTGGCATGGAGAAAGATGCGGGTGTCAGCTTCCTCATGAGCACTTTCCAGTCCCTGAAGACTAGCCTCATGAGTGCTGAGGACAGCAGACCCTTTCGTGGCAATGACAACATTTGTGGCAGACTCTGTCATAAGAGATACTGAGGCCATACTGATGTAGCATTTCAACCAGGTTTCTCTTCCTGGTTTTGGCATAGACTGAGAGTCCCATGTAGACTGGGAATGGTGTTTCTCTGTCTTTGGAGTGTCTATGAGTTGTTGCTCCCTCTTTGTATCGGGAGTAGCAGTTGAACTGCATGAGCTGTGCAATGGCCTGGTCTGACTTTGATGCTCCAAATCGTAACTGTGACTTGATGTCAGCCCCATGCTCAACCATCCTACAAACTGGAGCAGGAGGAGGCACAGAATTTCGTACACAAGCCTCAGAAAATGTGCCATCAAACCGTGACTGATGATCAAGTATAGACTTTCTGAGAATATTTGCTGCTTTAGCAATGATAACTGCCTCTGAAAGATCAGATGATTGAGCAAGTGCTTTTCCCATCCTTTTGAAATGCAAGTAATACATCTCTGCCAGATTTATGAGCCTCAAGTTCTGGAATTTCTGCCAGAAGTTTGTCTTTGAGTCTCGTGGAATTTACAGTGACTCTACACCTAATTGTTCCAGACGTTGTTGGTAGAGGTGGCAAATATCTGCCAGCCGAAATGTGACTGGATCATCTGAACAAAGGTTGTTTTCAACAATGTATGTCATCAGTTCTGACAGAACTAGTGGATACACATCTGATTCTGACTCAGTGCTACCTTGGTCTTTCTCAAGGCTCCTCAGGTAGGACCTTTTCTGTTGTAGAGGCACAAAGACAGGCATGGTGATACTTAAACTCCTGTGCAATGACATCCCCACCAGTCAACAGCAAGGAGCTTGCCATCACTAAGTATCTCTGCACATTCACGCAATTTCAAGTCAAGGCCCTTAGTACTAGCCTGTCTGAGATCAGATGCAGGTGCCACTTTCTCAGAAAATGCAAACTTCATTGTCATGACTGGTTCGGCGCAGTTTTGCACGACTAGTCTCAGTGTTGCTGGTCTGGTTATTGGATTGTCGCTTTCTTGCACGGTCCAGTTTAGTGTTGTTAAACAACAAGCAACAGTTCACATGGTATTTTGCTGCATTTTTCCTGAGAGTGGCCTCTATGCCATCACCTTCATCCAGCCTTGCTGGATCCATTATCAGTGGCATTTCATTAATTTCACTGAACATGGGAATGTTCCTTGCCAGCATTGTGTACCCATCATGGTCTAGGACATGATGACTTGGAGAGTGATGTCAAGTGCTCACCTCTTTTGTCCTTCTGACAAAGACAACACAAACTCCAGTTTGTTTTCTACTGCTCAATATTGGATTGGCATCACATTCTGCCATGATTTCACTTTTGATTAAGGCCGAGGGGTTATCCTTTTACCACCTTAAACAAAGCACACATTCCTGTATGGGATTCAACTAGGTTCGGTCTCCTACACCTAGCCCGATCATTCATCCAGTGCCATTTAAGTCCCGTGTGATCTGTACACCATCCGGGTAAGTACATGAACCATCATGTACAGCCCCCCCATACCCTTGGCTCGGCTCTCCGCGCTGGCACATCCTGTCTATTCAGGTGCGGCTATCTAACTATAGCTGGTCTGGGGCTGTTAGAAAGCATTTGGGACACTAAACTAAACTATACTACAACTACTAGTCTAAGACTACAGGATTAGTAAAGCTGGATTAGCTGGCACTGAACCCCATGCTGAGTTACACAGCAGTGATGTCGCAGTGTGCCCTGGTTGTGTGCAGACATACACTCTTTTACATTTATTAATTTTCCTTCAAAATTGATGAGTTATTCGAAAGAGATGGCCTCATTAGGATCTAAACCACAGAAACCAAGATCCATGCTTAAAACGATAATTGTTGAACGGGCATTATTTCTCATTATAATTATTGTTTCTACCTTTTCTTGGCAGCCATATAGCCCCCCATATTTAAAGGTAAACTGCACTGGGAAGCTACAGAAACATAATATTCACAAGAAATAGTATGGAAGAGCTTTACCATATTGCTAGAAGCAAATACATGCCATTCTAGTGAAAAATTAGCCAAAATCTGTCGATACTGGCCGCCATCTTGGAATTTGGCCGCCATATTAAATTTTTGCGTGGCCAGCGCCCTTTTCTGATAGAGGAACTTTAAAGAGCACTTGTGCAAAATTTCATGCTTGTTTCACTATCTGAACGATTCTTATGAAATATGCAATTATCTGCTGCACTAACAGGAGACAGCATACGAAGAAGGATTTCTTAGAGAGATTCCTACTCTTTCGTCTACTGGAGTATTCTCGGGAATCAGATTTCGTTCGTTTAGTATTTCATTGTGGTGAGAATTTACTTTAGAGTTAAAGATTGGGAGTATAGAAAAGAAGGAGAAATCTGTGGGAAGAATTCTAAGCAAATAATTCGTCGGGTATAGCGCACGATATGTGAGGTGTTCCAATAATCCAAGAGTTACTTTATCTTTCTTATGAGGATATTCGTTCTGTGAATATTCGTATTAGGCAGAGCATAATTCAGTCATGAGTTTATGCATACGTGTGTATATGCAACCACATCCACATATATATATATATATATATATATATATATATATATATATATATATATATATATACATATATATGTATGTATGTATATATACATATATATATATATATATATATATATATATATATATATATATATATATATATTATATATATATATATTATATATATATATATATATTATATATATATATTATATATATATATATATATATATATATATATATATATATATATATATATATATATATATACATATACATATACATATACATATACACACACAGCACAGGAGGCTGATAGTTGCTAAAACTATGTCAAGATCCGAAGAGGGAGAGAGACAGGTATGTTGATAACATGACTTGATTAAAGTTGCCGACGTTTCTGGACCACAAGTCCCATTCTCAAGGCAAAAAAGACAAATTTATAATCATATAAATGACTCAGACAAGAACGAAAATTAAAAAATTACAATTGTTATAAAACGATGAAAACTGATAAACAAGCACTGAAACGCAGAACAGAAGGCCCACCTATATTTCAAGAAGGTCAGCCGAGTGACAACTGAGGGCAACTTGCCCTAGGAGAGCCGTTAACCAGCTCAGTGGTCTGGTTAAACTAAGATACACTGAACTTTTGGGGTTCCAGGAACACTCACGACAGGTATAGAGGCGTGGCAGAGGACTGGGAGTTTTACTGCGGAACAGTCTGTTTAATGATGATTTTCAAAAGTTGTTACAATTGGCAGTGCTGGACACTGCCACATGCTAGATGACTGTCCGCTGGCCCAGTAATGACCTCCGGTGTAATATACAAATTCACTTGCCCCAGATGTGACCTGGGGACATGTGTCGGTTACACACAGAGGATGCTGAAAGTGGGAATAGATTCTCATCGTGGTGTTAGCTACAGAACAGGGGTTATACTATAGAACCCTGAATTCTCTAGCCCACGAGACCATGTGCTTCAATGTAAACAGAAATATGACGATTTTGAAATATTGGGTAGAGCTTCGAATGACCAACTTCTAACGGTTCTGAGATTAATATTTATTAAACAGATTGTTCCGCAGTTAAACTCCCAGTCCTCTTCCACGCCTCTGCACCTATCGTCAGTGTTCCTGGAACCCCAAGTTCCTTTCATTGTCACTCGACTGTCTTTCTTCTTGACCTGAAATGAAGATTATTATTATTATTATTATTATTATTATTATTATTATTATTATTATTATTATTATTATTATTATTATTATTATTATTATTATTAATCCGCACACTATTTACAACGCCAAAGCTTTCGGTACGACTCCAGAAAGTCATGAGACCAGATTCAGTGTTGTGGAACTTCTTGCTTTACCTGGAAGACATTACACCTTCTAATCACCCAGTAATGGCAGTCGTTGTGCTGAAGTATTCGACATTGTACATGAAAATTCAGACCGTGATGGCCTTGTTACTCTCGGGGAGAGAGAGAGAGGAGAGAGAGAGAGAGAGAGAGAGAGAGAGAGAGAGAGAGAGAGAGAGAGAGAGAGAGTCCAAGATGCCTGTTGAGAATTAACTTTGAAAAAAAAGTTTTGAAAATTTCCTTTGCAAAAGCATTCACATACTCTTATTGTAATATCACTTTCAACTTCATTCAAGTTCCCCAATGAAATAAATCCAGAGTGAAAAAAAAAAAGGCTAAAGAACAAACCAACAAAAGCAGTTTCATGTTGGTGTGACACGTTTAGGCGGTCAGTTAAGACACCAACGCTCCCCAGCGTCGGAGCACCAGAGGAAAGTTTCCCCAAAAGAACTTCAGTGGCGGAGTTTTTGTCCAGACCAATTTACAGAAGACCTCCACTACTTACGCCAGGGAACCCCCTTAGCTGGGTAGTGCCGTCAGTGCTCCTCACGCGGTGAACCGTAGGCATTACTTTAGGTTCTTTGCAACGTCCCTTCCATAGCCCCTAAGCTGCAACCGCTTTCATTCCTTGTACTGCACCTCCGTTCATATTCTCTTTCAGCCATCGTGGTAGCCAGTCTCCCCTGACAACTGATTCATGGTGTCCTCCTGTACACTGTTCAAACCTTTTTACTCTCAATTTTCCTTTCAGCGCTGAATGACCTCATAGGTCCCAACG
>NC_089755.1:16529873-16549942 GCF_040412425.1 Macrobrachium rosenbergii
CCTACAGCTTATTATAGTGGGATCCGAACCACATTATGACGAGAAATGAATTTCTGTCACCAGAAATAAATTCCTCTAAATCTTCATTGGCCCATGTATCTTAATATTTTGAGTTCATATTTCGCAGCAATGGAAAACTTTGGCATTGCTTCAAGAAAAGCAATTAGAATCTTCATTTAGACTTTACCATCAAGGTCCCTAATGACGCTTTCAAGAAGATTTATCTTTTGAATTGGGCATGAAAGACTCTCCAGACCATTTCTGATGTGGGCTTTCATCACGGTGGTTTTCAGTCTTCCTTTGAGAGACGTAACAGACTGAATCGCAGGATATCCTGTTTACAAATCCTTCACGGGAGAAGGATCAAAGATGGTTTTCAGCGTTAGGTCAGATTTCTCCACCAGGAATCGATTCAGGAATGAAAACGTATCAAACGATTTGGAGACAATTACAACTCTCTCTCTCTCTCTCTCTCTCTCTCTCTCTCTCTCTCTCTCTCTCTCTCTCTCTCTCTCTCATCCCAGATTAGATTAAATAGTTCAGATAATACAGAGCATCAGGAAAATACAACTCTCTCTAAAAAAATCTAAATTTCTCTCTCTCTCTCTCTCTCTCTTTTGGGGATACAATTAGCGTCAGGAATCGGTTCAGGAATCTTCCATTTTGACAACAATTACACTCTCTCTCTCATCTCCATTCTCTCTCTCTCAGTTCTTTGTAATCTCTGGTCATTCTACAGGTATGTGAGATCGATCAGGTGCAAAACATATCATAACCATTTGAGACAAACAACTCTCTCTCTCTCTCTCTCTCTCTCTATATATATATATATATATATATATATATCTATATAGATATAGATTATATGTATAAATATATCAAACTAGATAAGAAAACAGGCTTACAACTCTCTCTCTCTCTCTCTCTTTAACTCTGAGTTTGATTCTTATAATAACCCAGGAATAATCTTGTATTTCAGCATTCAGTTTCTTATTTTCTAAAAATATAGACAGAATCGTTATACATTTAATTTTTTGGGTATAATTTTGGAATTCTCTCTCTCCTATAGATTGACAAATCTCTATCAAAAAGTTTGGCCCGTCCCAAATTGATTGGGGAGTTAGATAATACGGACAATTTTGCAAAATAAAGTTAAAAAAATTGTTGATGAAAAATAGAAAATTTTTGGGGATCAAATATCGTCAGAATTTACACTCTTCCATTTTGACAATCCCTACCCGTTCATTAAACTGGTGTCAGTTATTTGTATATATGGGACAAGTAATCATTCACATAGAGCACAATATCAAATTATTCTTGAATTTTCTTTGTGTGCATATGTTCATTGTTGATATAGGTTGCAATTACTATAGGTAGCAGCACTAAACTGTCATTGTAAACAGTGCAGCTCCGCATATTTTAGATAGATAGATAGATGCTGATGATTTTTAGGGGTTTTGTATAAGTTTAGATGTAGATAAGAAAACAGTGTATACAGTAACAGTGTTTGAATTCTTATAATAAACAATCATATTTGCATTAAGTTTGTTATTTTCAAAATTGACAGAATCTTTAGACATTTAATTTTTTCCTAATACCTCTAAATGTTCATCTACAGCAGTGGTTCTAAAAGTATAAAAAGTTTGGCCCTGCAATTGTTGGGGAGTTCTTTCAAAGGACAAGTGAGGAAATGTAAAAATTCAGAATTATAGAATTATTTTCTTAACAAGAAAGTGAGGAGTTTTGACATTCAGAAGTTTATCAAAAAAAAATTATAAAAGTATCATTCACATTAACGTTCAAATTATTCTTGAATTTTCTTTGTGTTAGACTCGTTGTTGACCATTGTTGCAATTTCCACGTACTTAGTTGGCAGCCTAAACCCTAATTCCCTCATATTTTCCTTTTAGAACTTTCTCTGTTTTTTTTAATTTTCCTTTTGGAGTCTGAAACAGTGTATACAGTGCAGTGTTTGGCGTGGAGGAAGGACCATATTTAGCGTAGAGGGTGCTATTGGCTATGATTTAAAGGTTGTAACCTAAATGCTCTACAGAATCAGTGGCAATCAAGATATCGTCCATATAGACGTAAATAGACTTCCCTAGACTTCCCTGACAACCCATGCAAAACTGTGTTTACTAATCTCATAAAAGCCACAGGGCTACCTGACAATAGACTCTTCGTTGGATGAGTCGGTAGAGCTGCGGACTGTCACTCGATGGGCCGGAGTTCAATTCCCCGGCCGGCTGATGAAGAGTTAGAGGAATTTGTTTCTGGTGATAGAAATTCATTTCTCGCTATAATGTGGCTCGGATTCCACAATAAGCCATAGGTCCCATTGCTAAGTAACCAATTGGTTCTTAGCCACGTAAAATAAGTCTAATCCTTTGGGCCAGCCCTAGGAGAGCTGTTAATCAGCTCAGTGGTCTGATAAAACTAAGGTATACTTAACTTAACTGACAAACCAAACGGCATACGTGTAAACTCATAATGTCCCTCCGGCAAAGAAAAAGCAGTATTATACTTGTGACTCTCCTCACTAAGAGGAACTTGCAAAAACCCTGCATCAGATCAGTTGAAGAGAAAATATTCTTACCCCGATTTCCACAAACAAATTGGGCAAACCTGGCACAGGATAGCAGTCCGGGATCGATTTACCATTCATTTTACGAAAAGTCTCCACACACACGTACTGAGCCATCCTTCTCAGGCGCTGCTAACTATGGAAAATGGAAGGGTGAGGGACTGGGCATGATTTTACCTTCCTCTTCCCATTTATTGAAGTCTTGTTCTACCTGTTCCCTAATCTTGAAAGGAATCCTGTAAGAAGGGACAAAAATAGAGTTAGTCTCATGATCCTCCAAATGAACCTTGTGTTCTAACACATCAGTTAACCGCGCCTTATCCCCTTTAAGAGCAACAATATCTGCAAACTCAGCCAGAACATCTTCCACCCCCTCTAAATACTGTTTATAATCAGCATTAGCTAAATGATCCCTAAAAGCCTGTCTCCAAACCTGTAGTTCTGCCTCTGGAAATTCATTGTTGTCCCCTACAATAGCAACCGAATTATTGTCATCAACCCAATCTTCAGTATCTACCACATATGTGTCCGTCTGATATCTTCGAGCTGAATCGTTACAGCTTTAGTAATTCTACCCAATTAACCCCTGTTTTGGAGACATTGCTTATAGAAACCATACTCACAACTCCCTTGAGCAAAGCTACCCTCACTTACACACACACACACACACACACACCTGTGTGTATGGGCATTTTCACGTCTTTCACTCGGACTTTCACCAGAGCAACCATCCCTGGGCCCAAAACCACATCTTCTGATAAAATACCTTTATGACATTTCTTCCCCTCAGGAACATGTTCAGTCTCAACCCGTAAACCGTTATCAACACCTGATTCCCTTATCATGGTCCCCTTTAATCTCATCAGTTTCCTCATTGGGACAAAAACCCCAGGGACCCCAACAGTTATACCGCCTACCCCCCATGAACCGAGATTCTTTTTCGCCGGCACGCTGGATGGCCCAGTAACCAATGTATTCCCAAAGCAGCCCTCGTATAACCAATAATGGCTCTGTGATAATTTTACTTCCCAGGGAAAGCAAACGTCCGTGTATCCTAAAACACTCGACCTATTTTCTTGGACATCACACACTGTCTCTTCAGTAGCCCTCAAACAGATCGGATACGAAAGGCTTCAGCCCACTGACTCAAACCAACGCCCTGTCTAAGCACTCGACTTCACTTGAGTGTGTCACAGGAAAAGTGGGGATTCTATCTAACAGATCGCCTTTCCTGGCATTTTTAAGATCGTTATGCCTTGAAAAATCCTTATTTAGGCATGTTTTACATTCTTTATATATATATATATACATACATAAGATACATACAATATAGCGTGATATATATACAACAATATATATATATATATATACAATTATATATATATACATATATATATTTATGTATTTATTTCGCCATCAAAACACACACTGGAAGCCACATTAGGCTATATATATAATGACTTTCCGCAACAACCGTGTGAGCAAAGGCTGAATACACGTATGACAGGTTATTGAAACACACAGTCTTTGATACCCATCAAAAACATACTATCACATGTATAATATATATATTATATATATATATATATATATATATATATATATATATATATTTACAAATATATATAATACTGTAAGTGTAGGCGTATACGTATGCAAATTGTATATTATTGGAGATAACTAGTGTCCATTACCCAAATACATCAGCCTGGGCGAAACGGGAACACGCACTGAATGAAGGTTTAATTCTGAAGCCAAGAAAAGCGCCATCGTTCATTCGAACTCTCAGACCAAAGAGACTTAATCATAGTAATTAAAAAGCTTATCGTGTTATATCAGATGTTTCGTAAACATTTTCTTTGGCCATCGAAGTTAATAATTGCTCATAAACCAAGAGCTTGCAAGTGAACGTCCATTTCTTTAATTTATTCCTCACCAAGTCAGTTCCGGCGATGCCTTGCCCCATAATTTTCGGCGTGATTTGGTTTCATATTGATTCCTTCCAGGTAAATAGGTGAGAGAGGTTTCCTGGCAGTTATAACTGCATGGTGAGAATTCTGTGTACTTGTTTTTGTGTGCCTCTCTCTCTCTCTCTCTCTCTCTCTCTCTCTCTCTCTCTCTCTCTCTATATATATATATATATATATATATATATATATATATATATATATATATATATATATATATATATATATATATATATATATATATATATATACATACATATAAATTGGTTCTTAGCCACGTAAAATGGATCTAACCCTTTGGGCCAGCCCTAGGAGAGCTGTTGATCAGCTCAGTGGTCTGGTTAAACTAAGGGATACTTTACTTAAGGAACTTCGTATGGTTCCCTTAGGTTATCTTTTCTTACCCCATTTTGCCTTCTTCAATAAAGAAAAAAGCTTTTTTGAAGCTTTATTCTCAAATCGGCAAAATTATTATTACGGGCAAAGACCAGGATCCAGAGAAGCCCTCTTGAGATTTATGGCTCGGATTCCACAATAAGCTGTAGGTCCCGTTGCTAGGTAGCCAATTGGTTCTTAGCCACGTAAAATAAGTCTAATCCTTTGGGCCAGCCCTAGGAGAGCTGTTAATCAGCTCAGTGGTCTGGTTAAACTAAGGTATACTTAACTTTTCTTGAGATTTGATCCACGGACCTGTGATTTACCAGGCCTACGTTGCATTCACCCAGCTTAATCATCTGCATTTCCAGGCGAGGTTGCCTGCTTTTAATGCATTATTATTATTAATAGGAGAAAAAGACCCATTCAGTGAAATTGAGTTTCCATTTTCTTTTGTTATATGCACATTTTTTCATATGAATAGTTTGAAGTTGTACTGCTCTTAACTTAGGGTAGATCCTGCTCTCATTTTCAGAGTTTTTCTTGTGGTATGATTTTCAGGTGAGTGACCTCTTCATTCATATATCTCAGTATGGCCCCACAGAGTCCTCGCTAATCCTTTGTCTTCTTTCAGTCTGTGGATATCCAGTCATCCCTCTCTCTCAGCCTCGGCTGTGGTATGTGGTTGGATCCTTGGGCGTCATCCAACAGGCCTGACACATTTAGGACTAAATAGTTGTTGATGTTATCCAGGCTGCTGAATGTTTTGTTTCCTGCTGTTGTCGGTTGTGAGTTCTAAGCGGCCTTTTGATGACACTGCGTATTTTTTGTCGTTACTTTTGTATACCAATTTGCACTCTTCAAAATTCATCCTTTTTTTAATCTCAACACTGTACAGCTAATAATGTCATGTATTCTATGTTTATTGCTTCCACGTTAACGGACATCCAGACTTCTCTCCTTTCGTCCCTGCTTCAGAAAGATTCCTCCTCTCTCACGGAAATTAGTCGATGCTCTTGATATATATTATATATGTCATATATATATATATATAAATATATATATATATATATATATATATTATATATATATATATATAGTGTTGTTTAATTAAAATGGCTTTACCACTGTTCATTTCATTTCTTTTCTGCGAACATGGACTGCTTTTGCTTTCTTTTACTCTTCTGGATAATATTTCCATGAATCTAATTTTTATTTATTTGACTTCTTCCTCTATGTTTTTGGATCGTTTTCCTTCTTGATTTCAAAAATTAAACCTACTAGTGCACCTTTCTTGACTTTTCACTGTACCATCAAGTTAAGTATATCCTAGTTTAACCAGACCACTGAGCTGATTAACAGCTCTCCTAGAAACTGGGCTGGTTTTGATGAAGGTTTTTTTTTTTTTTAGATTTATTGTACGTGGTTCAACTCTTTCATCCAAGTTAAGTATATCCTAGTTTAACCAGACCACTGAGCTGATTAACAGCTCTCCTAGGGCTGGCCCGAAGGATTAGATTTATTGTACGTGGTTCAAGTCAAGTTAAGTATATCCTAGTTTAACCAAACCACTGAGCTGATTAACAGCTCTCCTAGGGCTGGCCCGAAGGATTAGATTTATTGTACGTGGTTCAAGTCAAGTTAAGTATATCCTAGTTTAACCAGACCACTGAGCTGATTAACAGCTTTCCTAGGGCTGGCCCAAAGGATTAGATTTATTGTACGTGGTTCAAGTTAAGTATATCCTAGTTTAACCAGACCACTGAGCTGATTAACAGCTTTCCTAGGGCTGGCCCAAAGGATTAGATTTATTGTACGCGGTTCAAGTTAAGTATATCCTAGTTTAACCAGACCACTGAGCTGATTAACAGCTTTCCTAGGGCTGGCCCAAAGGATTAGATTTATTGTACGTGGTTCAAGTTAAGTATATCCTAGTTTAACCAGACCACTGAGCTGATTAACAGCTCTCCTAGCGCTGGCCCGAAGGATTAGATTTATTGTACGTGGTTCAAGTCAAGTATATCCTAGTTTAACCAGACCACTGAGCTGATTAACAGCTTTCCTAGGGCTGGCCCGAAGGATTAGATTTATTGTACGTGGTTCAAGTTAAGTATATCCTAGTTTAACCAAACCACTGAGCTGATTAACAGCTCTCCTAGGGCTGGCCCGAAGGATTAGATTCATTTTACGTGGTTAAGAACCAACTGGTTACCTAGCAACGGGACCTATAGCTTATTGTGGAATCCGAACCACATTATGACAAGAAGTGAATTTCTATCACCAGAAATAAATTCCTCTAATTCTTCATTGGCCGGTCGGAGAGTCGAACGCTGGGCCAACAGCGGCTGTGAATTAAGAGTAGTGTATGCAGGCGTCTGTGTGAGTGCTTTTGCTGTACACTTTGGTTTCAAATCCTTCAGCGTTTCGTTTCTCCGTATGTCGAGAAAAGGTTATATTGAATCTCTGCTGTTTTTCATTGTGAATATTATCGATGTCCCCAAAATACCATTTTTTAAAGCCATGTATAGAATTGCAAGCAGGAAAGATGTGAGGAACCCATAGTTACTTTGAAATCGTGTGCCTTACCATCTTAGTCTGACTGACTGACTCAGAAATTCTACCACACTGGAAAGGAAAATTGTACACCATTTCTTTGATCCTTTATCGAATGGGATGTTTGTGAATAAGTGGGTCACTTTATTTCCTTGGGCCAAAACCATATTTTATTTTTGAATACTGCCTTTACGCACGATTTTAAAGGAACCACATTACAATATCCCTGTTATGTATTTAACCAGATAAATGACAAATACATATTAAGAATCATAGTAACAAATTCATTCTCATGACATCAGTCAGAAGAGTGTCGGATGTTTAATGTATTTTGGACATTCTTGTGGGTACATAAAGTACATGTCTGTTCTAATTTAAGCTTGAAATATGAAAAGTAGCGTTGTAACATGCAAAGTAATTAAAACCACTAAACAACTAGCATCTGTTACTCCTTGCTTCAAAATGTTCGGCCAACCATGATTAAAATACAGACTTAATATGTGGCATCTCGCCATTTGGAAATTAAATAGCTGGGCTTCCTAAAGTATGGATAGGTTGAAATGCATATTGTGAAAGGTTACTGGTTGGGTGTGAACAACCTCACAAACTTTAAAAAGTATAGAAATGCAGAGAGAAAAATGTGTTTATAAAATCTCTAGTTAAACTTTTCTTAAATTTGAAAATATAGAGTCTGTACTTGAGGAACCTTCCTCATAATTACCAAATGAAGAATTAATTAAGTTACATTACAATTGTTCAGTGATTAACAGATTGAACTCATTTCATTTTTTTTTTTAAAACAAACTCTTAGAGTTTCATTTTGAATTGTTGTTGTTTCCCTTATAATGTCTTCGGCAAGATCTTATTCGTAAGAGTCACCTCATTTGAAATTTATTATCTGTAGAGATTATGCATTTATGTCATTTTCTTTTGTATTGTAATTGTTGTTGAACTACAAAAACTTTTTACCATGGAATTTCATCAGTTGTTTTTATCATCAAGTTTGTACTTTTATGTGATCATTTTAACTCAGTCCCTCTTCAGACAAGCAGATTTATTTTGATTACAATGAAAAATTATCACTTGAACTTCTTGTGGATCACACTGAATTCGTTCAGGGAGTGGAGTGGGGGTGGTCGTCATGAAACTTTGAATGGTTCGCCCAAGTTGAGCATTTCAATACAAAGACTCAAATGGATTATACTGGAAACACCATAGACCCAAATGTATACATGTAACAAAAGTCCGGAGCCAAATCAGCTGGCGCCCAAAGGGTCATGCCAGATTCTACATGGGACACAGCTTGGGCCTTTCTTCTAATTTTTCTGGTCATTGACTTACCAGCAGTACCCTGAAGGTTGAAAATTTATCGGTAATAGCTATACAAGAACTTCCACCCGTAAATTTAAAAAAGCTCGCAGACAATACAGCCATCAATAGAGATGTAAATCGGGTGGATGAATTTCTAGCAAAGAAATCCTATCAGATGATGGATAGATAGCTATTACACCACATTAAACCCCTTAGGCTTATTTGTAGTGTTGTACATGCCACTTAAACTAGAGAATAAGTCCATTATCAGAGCGTTGTTGTATTTTTAGGAATTTAGGGGGACGCCGACCGCCGAATTTTGAGGAACTGGTCGAATTTGGGTTATTAACAGTCTTGGACTGTTTTATGTCTAAATAAACATATCCTGAGGCGGCATTGCTAAAAAAAATGTTTAGATTGGTTTACTGACAATTTTTTCATGGCTTTTATGGAATTGTGAATGAAAATTGTATAAAAAGTTGTAACAAAGTCTGTATGACTCTAATTCTGGACAGGTGGAGGGGAGTTATGTAATGTTTTGGACTGTTTTATGTACAAATAAACATATCATGAAGATATATTGCTAAAAAAAATGTTTAGAGATTGGGTCATGGACAATTTTGTTCATTGCTTGTATGGCACTGTGAACGACAAATTGTAAAAAACGTAAAAAAATCTGTATGACTCTAATTCTGGATAGGCTGGAAGGTAGTTATACACTTTCGGACTGATTTATGTATAAAAATATATCTTGAAGATGTATCACTCCAAAAAATTTTGGATTGGTTCATGAACAAGTCATCGCTTGTATGGCTCTGTGAATGACAAATTGTAAAAACACATAAAAAAGGGTAAAAAAGGCTTGTACAAAAATACTTGTGTCACCCATTAAAAATCCCATTCTCTAGCAATAGCGTTAGAGAAAACGGGTTTATATTGATGTCCTGATTGTCTCAAGATTCTTGAAAGTCCAAAAACTTTTTTGTTCTGCCATTTTCTGAAAACTTACTTTTTTCAAAACTATATATCTGTAGTTGCAAGAGGGGAACATTTTTTTTCAGTCCAACTTGTTTTTGCATATTATTTTTGAAAAATTACATCACTTTTTTAAACTGCAAAATTTATGAACCTAGAGATCGAACTTCTTTATTTCCCCTCTTGTGTTATCCAGTATTAGTAATATAATAGGTGGAAAATTTTTGAAGCAGATCCTTTCATTCATGAGGTAGTAACAAGCACTTACTTTATAATGGGGCCTTATGGCGTCAGCGGCCCCCTTGATACAAATCCCAAATAAAAACTTTTTCTTTACTTTTTTATACCATCATACTCCATACCCATATCCACCTTAAAATTCAACTGGTCTAAGGGTGATTGAAAAGTAACTCCCTATTTTAAAATTCTTATAATTAATTTTTTAACCATAATTTTTGCAAAAAATGGATGTGAGAAGAAAGAGTATGGTATGGAGTTTTATTTAAAATTCCATATGGGCACCAGCATTTGCCACCAGCTTCCCAAGCCACCCAGGAACTGCATCACTTGATTTCACCAGGAACTTTTAGAAGGGCGACCGCTTCTCTGCGTATCAGTTACAGATTCTGTAGCCATGAGTTTTGCATGTCAACTCTTGATTGTCTTTGCGTCACCTTGAGCATGTCTTCCTTTAATGGTCCTCCTCCATCTTTGCACTTGAACAAGTGGACCTTCAAACTTCGCAACGTGCTGCTAGCTGGGGCACGCTCCGGCAGGGTAAGATGTCCAGCCATGTTTGTAGGGATTCCAAATTTCAAACAAAATAATTGATCTGAAAAAACAAACAACACATAGATTTAATTCCCATGCATTAAGAAACATACACAAAAGTTTTGAGAAAAATTATTTTAAAACAGGGAGTTACTTCTCAATCACCCCATATTTGACATGAATCATAAAATAAGAGTGCAATGATTCTACACACTACTTAGGGAATATGAAGCCAGGTACATCCTGGTACAAGGCTATTGCTTACAGTTGGCCTTGCAGAGAGTATTGCAAATTGTATCAAAGCTTCTTTACAACTCATTCTCACCTCATATTGGATTACCTTTTTCCTCCTGTTTTCAGTTCATTTTAGCCACTTCTTACCTGGTTGCCAGTGTTAATAGTACCTTACCATAATTTTAGCCTTTCAGTGATCTCAGTAAACCGCCATATATAAATGATACCAGTGGCATAAAGTCCTATAATTTTTAAGAGTGAAGGACAGAAAAATATTTTAAAATGTGGAGATGTGGCCTAAAACAGAGGTAATGATTTCCAAATTAAAAGCGCTATAGTTTCTATTGTAAATATGAGACTCAGTCCAGATGTAAATAAAAAGAAACCATCTTTGGGTACTGGAATAGTTCTTTCAACATTTAGATCAACTACTTGAAGAGAAATGCAAGTAACATACAGAGACAAACCAAGTTTGATTGCTAATCAACCGTATAATGAATCCATTATCTTATTGCTAATGCATCTGCAACAACTTTTTTCTTTTAAACAGGAAAATGTTTTAGTGGGTACCTGAATTTGTCTGTTGTTGTCATTAGTGATGTGTGGAGCATGCTTCCTGGTTTATGGCGAGGTTATGGATGTTGGAAGTGTCTGGGCACTAGATGCATGGTGAGAAGTTTTTTGTCAAATGTACTGCATTCTTTCTGCTGCCATTAATTTCTGACTGAAGAGACCAAGGGGTTTATGATTATTTTCTGCATGGCGGCACCCGTTGTGACGTTGATTACATCGGTGGTAAATGTGCTGCTGTACCAGGGGTTAGGAAATACCAGTGTTGTGATGTCAGCCAGGGCCCAATGTGGGGATCTTGGTGCTGCCACTGAGGGCATCTTAAGAATGGGATCCACGATTTAGGTAATGTTTGGAAGTCACCTGTGGAAGTAATTTACCATTATTGTTAATTCTAGGAGTTCTTTTATGGCTTTCAGGGTTAGATATTCCCTGATGGCTGACACATTGCAGGGTAGAGGATGTACACCATTCTCAGAAACATGGTGGCCAAGAATTTTACAGAGGGGTCACCAATGATGCATTTGTCAGGATGGTTGATTAGGCCATGGTCCCTTAGGAGGGATAGATAGCATGGTCCTCATGCTTTGGGGCTCTTTTTAGTTTCTGATATATATAAAAATGTCGTTGACATAGTAGAGGCAAAAGGGTAGGTTTTCCAGAATGTTACCCATCAGTCTCTGAAATGTAACCCCTAAATTCCAGGGGCCGAATATCGAGTAACTGAAGGTGCTTGTTCCAAAGGGCATGATGGTGTATCATTTTAGTGACTAGAACTTGGAAGTACTCAGAGAATATTCTTGTCCCATGGAGGATGGATGTGATATCTACCATGCTGGAAAGTGGGTAGTGGTCATGTACATAGTTACTGCATGGGCACCACAAACCAACAGGTTTCTTGACCTTGTGGAGTGGTGAGGCCCTGGGCAGGAGTTCCTTCAGCAAAGAGTCATCCATTCCATCTGTGAAGGCCTTTTAGCAGCTAGTAGTTTTGCCATTGGCAGGTGGCAGAACTAGAAATGGACCAGGGACCAGGGATGTTTTGATAAGATGGAGGATGTCATGGTTGGTTGGTACCACGAGAATGTGATGAGTCTCTGTCTGGAAGACATTGGGGGATTCCTGCAGGAGATGGTGTAGCTTGGTGGTCCCTACTGGCAAGATGGGTGGGTGTTTGGACCCTATGTAGAGTTGTGCTGTTTGGGAAATAGATATGTCTATGAGGCAGTGGTGGGTAATGTACATGAACAGCCCATAGTACCCAAGGAAACTGGTGCCAATTAATGGCATATGCATGGCTGGGGGTGCCAAGTTTTCTGTAGCTTGTATGAATATCTGTGCAAACATATTACACAGAAATCAATTTAAATGTTTGTTCATTTGGCCTTGTCATCTTGGTAGTTGTTGTCTTTGGTCTCACAGGTGGTATTGGACATTAAACAGAATGGCCATCTGGATGCTGGTGAGTTTGTATTGAAGTTTCTCAATCTATCAAGTGAGTTTCTTAGCAGCAGCAGGTAAATTGTGAGTATATAACATCTGTCCAAAGTTCATTTATTCCTTGACGTTTTGGTAGCGCTTTCGACCATTTATTAAAAGGCACATGAAGCCATGGGTACCATTATGACATACCCTCAAGCAGGCTTACAGACATTTTAGGCGATTTATGATTGGTTGTCAAAGCTGGGGTAGGTGGGTCCTCCTATTGGCTGAGAGCAGAGTGATTCATCTGGGAGAGACTGGCTGACAGACTTTGGTGTTGATTGGCTGGGACCAGCTCCTGGGAGTTCTGATCATAGGGCGTGCTGCCTGAAGTAGCAGGAGGCTGAATTGTTATCCCAGGGGTGCACATTGATGTTCTCCTTTCGGTGGTAGGGAGAAAAAGGGCCTCCTGGGTTACATTCAGCAATGGTTTCCATCGGAGGATGGTGAGCGGGCTTTATATCTGAAGTGATGATGGTTGTTGTCACTGTCCAGGATGTTTGTGCTTCTTACAATCTCCTGGCATTGGGGGCACTGGCATGTTCATTACCTGCCCTTTTTGAGATTTTGCCTTGAGTTGTTTGTTTTCTGACAAAGGGCCCTACCTGATTATTATACTGGTATTTTTTTATTAATATACAGGAAAAAAAGAACCTGAAAATGCCAGGAACCCAAGAGGATCTAGGGTTCATTATATTATATATATATATATATATATATATATATATATATATATATATATCCATATATATATGTTATATCATATATATATAATATATCAAATTTATAAATATCTATATATCTATAGGTCCTGTTATATATATATATATATATATATATATATATATATATATATATATATATATATATATATATATATATATATATATATATAAACTTTATCACATACACAATTGTTCTGTGCATTACAATTGTTCAGGACCTCATTCAAACTTTTTAATAAATAGTACACTAGATACATAGTTGATAGTTGTCCTGACCTCATTCAAACTTTTTATATATATAATATATTCCATATAGATACCATCTGCCATATATAACTGTAAGATATTTTCTATATAAAACAGAATTCCATCAAATATAAGGGGAGCCCATAAAAACGCCAAAATATGGAAAATAATTTATATTTCAGAGACTGAACTGTCTCTCTCCTCAGGCATATAGTGAATGAGAAAAAGTTACATAAAAAGTGGTATTTATACCAGAAGATCCATAGGTCTGCCGTTAAGCCACTCCATTTGACAATTTCTTTTAATCATCTTGATTGCTGGTTGGAGGAAGATTTTATCTATAATATCTGAATCCCAGGTGCCTCTTGAGGGATTCATTGCATTTCTTTGTTTAATCAAGGCTGATTCCACCATCTGGCTTTTGAACTGACAATTGCTGCTGTAAATTATATGAGACATATTCCAGTTTATTCTGTGGTTATGGTTATTAATGTGGTTAAAAATAGCTGAGCTCTGTTGTCCATACCTAACTGAGCGTTTATGCTGTATTAATCTTTGGGGAGTGATCTGCCTGTGAAACCTATATAAGATTGGTCACATTTGAGGCAAGGGATTTCGTAAAATTCTGTGTCCTTGGGGACTGGTTTTTGTTGGACATTAATCAGGATTTTACGAAATCCCTTGCCTCAACTGTGACCAGTCTTATATCGGTTTCACAGGAAAATCACTCCCCCAAAGATTAATACAGCATAAAGTTCAGTTAGGTATGGACAACAGATCTCAGCTGTTTTTAACCACATGAATAACCATAACTACAGAATAAAGTAGAATATGTCGTGTATAATTTACAGCAGCAATTGTTGGTTCAAAAGCCAGATGGTGGAATCAGCCTTGATTAAACAAGAGAATGCAATGAATCTCTCAAGAGGCACCTGGGATTCAGATATCATGGGTAAAATCTTCCTCCAACCAGTGATCAAGAAGATTAAAAAGAATTTGTCAGCTGGAGTGGCTTAACGGCAGACCTATGGATCTTCTGGTATAAACACCCCTTTTCTGTAACTTTTTCTCATTCACTACTTGCCTGATGAGGAGAGACAGTTTCAGTCTCTGAAATATAGCCTTTATTTTCCACATTTTAGCTTTTTTATGGGCTCCCTGATCTATATATATATATATATTTATATATTATATATATATATATATATATATATATATATATATATATATATATATAATATATATATATATATATATATATATATATATATATATATATATATATATATATATATATATATATATATATATATATATATATTCATGATGTTGGCTTGTAGTATGTATATCATCCTACAGTTTTGACATATTTACTCTTCTATTTACCATGTGTTATGTGTAATAATAGTAATTATTGAAATGTTGTATGTAGTGTAGTGTCAGATCTCAAAAGAGTTAGTGATTTACATAACCTAAAAGCATAATTTAGAATTAATAATATCTTTCCTGTTAATAGCATAGTATCGGGAGCATAATTTAGAATTAATAATAGCTTTCCTGTTAATAGCATAGTATCAGGAGCATAATTTAGAATTAATAATATCTTTCCTGTTAATAGTATAGTAGTGGGAGAGAGAGATTTGAGTTTTAGACCAGATGTGCTATCTGTCATCAGGTAGGATAACGTGTTGACAGGCCGGGAATAACATTTGCTGATCCATTCTGGAAACCAGCTCGGGATTTTCGTTTTGTTTTTTAAAACATGCCAGTTATAGTTAGCCAGTTGCAATCTGTTTGATCATGTAAAGATTTCTGTAAAAGTTTTGTCTCATACAAGAAGAAGACGAAGGATTTTGCAATGTTACATGTATTCCATACGATTTTCTGGTAAAATCATGTACCTTTTGAGAGATATGGACAAGCATTGCACTGAAGCACATGGCAGTTGCATCATGTTTAAGATTGCATTGCTCTGGTCATGTATTGTCCTGACTGCATTCAAAATGTTTTCCTGGAAGTGACATCACCTTCCTTCTTCTAGAACTTGTATCTCGTTCCCAAAATGCCTTAATGACGTCACTTGAGTGTTTCATGTGCTCCTGGAATCCCAAAAAATTTGCTCATTCTGATTTCTAAGACCATTCATATTGGTTCTCTCTCTCTCTCTCTCTCTCTCTTTCTTCAAAAGAAAGTAATTATTAACGCAAGTTGTTAGTGTGGTCACTAGTATTAATCTTAGCTTTTGAGATCTGAGCATAGGAAAAGTGTAAAAATTTAGTAACAGCTCTCAAATAAAAGGTGTGTTTTGTGAATCTAAAGCAGCTGCAAGTGATTTTACAAAGGTTTTCACAAGCTTGTGTAAGGTAAAGTGAAATTTACTTTTTATTACCTTGGTATAATAAGGTATATTAAGAGAATTTTGCCTTAGTGAAATTATTACTGATAAATCATTTGTGTATTTTTGTATGTTCTTGTGTTTGCAATTTCTTGATTTTTCACATTTTATATATTTGTGATTTAACATTTACATTTTTAACATTTTAAATATGTCTTAATAATTTAACATTGCATACTGATTTAATTTTCATTTATTAAGATTTACTTTTCAAGTCTTGAGTAATTATTGATAGTTTAAATTGTGCTTGATTAATTTAATTTCTCAATAAATTAAAGTTTTTGTGATTTAGTTTTGTTTAATAATTTAACTCAAGAGTTAATTCAATTTTATGTGATCAATGAGCTTTTTTAAGGGATCAATGCTACCTTTAGAGTACTCAGTCGTAATTCTTATTGTTATGACAGTTTAGGTATCTGGCTGAAGTGGGGTAAATTTTCGAAATTGTGATTAGTTGTGTAACAATCAGGTATCTGGTATGCATCGTGACTGTATATATATATATATATATATATATATATATATATATATATATATATATATATATATATATATATATATATATATATATATATATATATATATATATATATATATATATATATATATATATATATATACAGTATGTGTGTATATGTATGTATATATGTATACTGTCATACTATGTAATGAACTTTTGATTATTGATCTGCGTTATCAGCGAATAACATTTATCTACATACTACAAAGTATGTGATATGAACTCTAGTATATAAAGAAAAATTTATCTAACAAGAAACGATTTGCGCAAAAAAAAGAATCAAACATGAATTCATCAAAAAGAAAAAGAAAAAAATTCCCAGGGTTGACGTTTTGTCAGTATCGAGGAGGATATACAGTATAAGTGGTATATCATTAAATCGAAGGGGCAATTCGTTCTTTGCTGTCTGATGATTCCGGATTGGCTCCTGTCAAAAGCTTCGAAACTTACGTTCGGTGTAGTAGAAATTCACTATATTGAAAATTTGTTTATTGCTTGTAAAAATATATGTTAAACCAGATAATATTTAATTTCACAGTGAAAGAGTTCAAAACAGGAAACTTACTCAGATATATAACCTTAAATGATAAACTTCGACCAGTTTCGGAATGTTCCTCTGCTGACACCTTGGTCAGCAACAAAGATTATCTTCTATGCTCTCTCTTTCTCTCTCTCTCTCTCTCTCTCTCTCTCTCTCTCTCTCTCTCTCTAAATTTTAAACTTGAAAAATATATTCTTACAACATTAGTACAAAGCAATACAAAGTAAAGTAATAGAGTATGCACACTGGTTTTCTTCTCTGTAAACACTAATCATGGGAGCGAGACCCGTAAGTGACATCAGATTTTGTTTCAGAATAATTCTTAGCAGACGATGTGAAAAAGAGACCCTGTATAAAACAAGAATAGATATATTCAGCCTAAAATATCAGACCAGGACTGGTTTCTCACTAAGGTCATGTATACATTTCAGAATATACAAAGAAATGATCGACCATTCATTACCTGTGACTCCTGGCTCCCGCACTGCCGCTGCCACCTGATATGTTGATCTGGCCCAAGTTAGGCAACTTGTTTTGACGCAGTTATTAGATATATAATATTGTAAAATAGAGTCGTTACAAGAACTTGGGAAGTCTTTATGCTGGTGAGCTGTCTGATCCTTTGTACTGAACTGGATATAAGTCGATCGCAAATGGCGTGTGGACTCTGATTCTTTTGCTACGGTAAATACAAAGTGACAGTCAGAGGTTCAGGCACAGGTTTTCTTTTATGTTGACTACTGCTGACCATGAAATACAACACAGAGCATTTCATGGTCAGCAGTTGGCCCCTGTATAACACATCCGAATCTATGATAATGTCTGCTTTATTATGTAATCACCAAGTCTATTAATGTAGAAGAGTTTGCTGTTATTCTAGTTGCCTAGTTCTTCGTTGGACTGGTCGGTACCGTTCTCGGCTAGCACTCTGCAGGGCCCGCGTTCGAATCTCTGGCCGGCCAATGAAGAATAAGAGCAATTTGTTTCTGGTGATATAAATTCATTTTCGCTATAATGTGGTTGATTCCACAATAACCTGTTAGGTCCCGTTGCTAAGTAACCTCTTGGTTCTTAGCCGGGTCAAATAAGTCTAATCCTTGGGGCCAGCCCTCTCTAGGAGAGCTGTTAATCGGCTCTTCAGTGGTCTGGTTAAACTAAGATAAACTTTTTATTCTAGTTGCCTTTTTAATTTCATGTTATAAATTTAGGCTATGTAAACTTTTCGTAATTCGATTCCCTCTTGTGAAGAGATCGTCATTAAAACCACCTAAAATGAACACTGGTTTTTACCCTATAAGGAAATAGCTTTAAAAACATCAGATGTTTGAAAAAACGACGTCCCTCCGGCCTTTGGATGATGTAGACACAACCGGTAATTACAGAAGGAAACTTGTTAATTGTACTGGGATCCATACATTCACTCCTTCTACCTAACGGACAATAAAATAGTTCCTCGTTGGACGAGTCGGTAGAGTTCTCGGCTAGCACTCTGCAGGGCCTGAGTTCGAGTCTCCGACCGGCCAATGAAGAATTAGAGGAATTTATTTCTGGTTATAGAAATTAATTTCTCGGTATAATGTGGTTCGGATTCCACGATGAACTGTAGGTCCCGTTGCTAGGTAACCAGTTGGTTCTTAGCCACGTAAAATAAGTCTAATCCTTCAGGCCAGCCCTAGGAGAGTTGTTAATCAGCTCAGTGGTCTGGCTAAACTAAGGTATATATACTTAACTTACTACTGGTAACATTTAAGTTATCCCTAGCAAATATACAAGATACCCCACCCCTACCTGTGTCGTATCTTATCTGTTCTTCCAGTGTATCTTATAAGACTCAAGTAGGGAACACTAGTATTCTTAGTAGCCATTGGAGAGTCTAACCACGTTTCACATATACACAATTCATCAGTATCATTTTCATTTGACATCAGTTGGACTTCATTGAAGTGGCATAAGAAAGACTGTGCTTCAAATATTTAATCGCTAAGAATTCCCTTTTGCCTGACAGTTTCCATTTAGAGTCTCGGTACACCCTTCTTGGCCGCCATCTTAATAGTCATTGTGCTCATTGCACAGACGACTTTTGTGACCACATCTAAAACAATTATTACACCTAATTTGATGGTCGCATCGGCAAATTAACTGTCGACGGTTATGCTCTCCGCAATTAAAACAACCTTCCGCCAAATATTGTTTGTGGGGCTGGTTGGTCCGAAGCTCCTTCAGAGGACTATTTCATGGAAAGAATTGTGTTGCAATTCTGTGGTCTCGACTTCCTGTCCTTTGGTAGTACCCGTTCCTTGGTTTCCCTCACTACGTCCAGCGTTAAAAATGCTTCGAGATTTCTGGTGGTGGCCTTCGAATTCCTGGTTTACGAATCGTTGAGCTGTATTCTGGTTACTGTTTTCAGGCGTAACAGTAGGAAGAGGGTCAACAGCTTTCTGACCAATGATGTTTGTCTAAGGGGCTCATTTCATTCCAGGAATTGACACTGCTTATGTATAGCAGATCATAGTCTTATTACTCCTTTTCGTTCTTGTTCCCATGAGTCACATATTAATGCATGCCTTCGACGTCTCTGGTACCCAGCTAAAGTTCAAAATGACTTTGAGCTTCATTATTTTGTTACCTGTGGCCCACTGACCAAGTTTTTCATTGAATTCACTTATTTTATCATCAGATTCGGCTATCAGGCCTGGCAATACTTCGCAAACAAATAGTTCAGTACACTCATTTTAGTTTTCTGCAAAAGAAAACTATTGTGCCAGCTTTGTCTGACCTTCCGCACTTTATTCTGTCCGCACTTTTTCTGTCCGCCCTCAG